>NW_003315418.1:50014-68096 GCF_000151505.1 Trichophyton verrucosum HKI 0517
TTGAAACGGAAGAAAATGAAGCTTGAAAAAATGGCTTCTGTGGACGAAAAGAGTCTGCTGTATAAATAATAGCATAATATGCCCCAAGTTCGCCTTTGTCTTTGATTCACCGAGTCTGCTTATTTGGTATTCTACAAACTTCTATATCCCACTTCGTCTTTTCCCTTGCCTTGACCCCTGGTACTCTCTCCCCCTTTCCTAGGTGGTAGTGACGTATCATAATATTTCACTCATCAACAAATTAGAATAGCATGATCAACAACTCCACTCGGATAACAAAGTTCTGTGTATTAGTGATTTATTGGACATTTCTAAAGCCTCTCCAGGAATAAAACAACCAGTACTACTATGTATACTATGAGAACAAAGAAATTTGAATTGAATGGGTATAGTATTGTTAAGTTACAAGCAGTCAAAGGAAGGGGAACCATCAAATTCGTCCGTGTTTTAGTAGCTCAAACTCCATTATTGAAAAGGGTCAAGAGGCGGCCGCCGAATGGATGAAAGGGTAAGCAACTTGACCAAAACATTGCAAGAACAAGTACTTCTTAGCCACCTCTAATTATTAGGTTCATCGACCTTCCGGTAAATAATCTCCTGTTCTTTGGCGAGCCTGTCTGACTCTTTCAGCCACATGGTTCGTTTCTGAGCAACGGCAATGTCGTCGACCAACTGTTCATAATACTTGATCAATGCAGTCCGGCTCTTTGGATCCTTCAATTTGATATGTTTGCGCATTGCTTCCTCCTCATCAATCAACTCCTTGAGTGAGCTAGCGCGCCCCGGTCGCTGGCTGATATCAGATAACTCGCTCTGACACCTTTCCACTGCTTTGTATAGTTCCTTCACCTCTTTTAAGTCTTTATCATCAACACCCTTAAACGTCATCAGCGCGAGAACGGCAGTCCAGCTACGAGGGTGCTTTGAGAGTGGAAGGAGGACTTTGATATAGCTGAGAGGCCACCTTGCTTTGACAGCTTGGCTAAGAAGGCTTGGTAGGCGTGCACTTTGGAACCCAGATTGGCGATATTCCATCCAGGGATACTTCCCATCAGCAACGGCAAATGCAATAAGCAGCGTAGATTGAGAGAACCTTCTGATATCTAGCAGCTCCGAGTTCTTGCGGTTGAGATGAACGGTCACTTCTAGATAGTGGCATGGTTCTTCCGGATCCTGGACGCGCTCAGTAATGGTAAAATCACCGCCGGTTGGGTTGAATGAGACTTCGAGGTCCGCGTTTTCTTTGCAAAGGCGGGCGTAGTGGTCTGACTTTTCTCCACGAAGGATGACCTCGATATCCTGTCTGTCACGGAAAGGGATCTTCTTTGGCCTTGCTGGCTCTGGGACCAGAGGTAACTTGAAGACTTTGTTGTCCACAGTAGGGGGTGCATATTCATGCTGAAGCCACTGCTCAAGCATGCTCATAGCTGCTGGCTATCTGTCTATAAGCCAGATAGAAGAAAGAAAAGACGCCTGTTGAAGGCTAGGAGACAAACAAAGTAGTATCTACCTGTTATAATATTGTCTGTAGAAGTTGACAGTGTGGTGTTCTTTGGACTTTCCACTGTCAATATCAACAAAGATTTGAACGTAAGGAAAGCACATTTTGGATTGATGCCGAGACAGGCTCTCATTCTGTCTGTTCACTCTTCTCTGGTCAATAATAATAGGAAGACTGAAGTCATATAAGCAAATTCATAAACCTCGTAAAACCGACCAGCTCCACTGGGGGAATGAATACAATGCATACAATAGTACTCTGTACTCCGATGTTTTTCTTTTAAAGGATAAGTAGATATCAAACACCCTTGGTGTATATCTCTCTGCTCGGGAGACACACACGCACCCTGAGGAATTTGAAGAGATGGTATGTGACACAGGCTGCTGCATTCTACAGACTGAACCCCTAAGAAAGCCGTCGGAGAAGCGGAAGATGTTGCAGGATAAGTCCACTCTCGCTTGCACCCAGTCTTCAACCAACTAGTCGGTGGGTTAGTTATGGATGCTCGATCTTTCTCCAGCGGCCCCGTCTCCTTCGTATATCCTAGGTTGAGAACTGTCAGAAGCTGGAGTCGGGTCCCCGGCGGCGAACATGGCCGCACCAGGAACGTACTCCACGATGCCATCCATCATCTATTTTTATCAGGCTGGGGCCCAAGGCTGCTGCTTAAGTATCATTTGACCGGCCATAACTAGCTGGTTTAGGCAGTCAATCCTTCACTAGCTAGCTAGTTAACTAGTTAGTTCCGAGGTCGACTTTTTTCCGCGTATTCTTGAGAGACCTGCGGCATGCTGTGTCGAGTCGCCGTCTCGTAACTGTAGCCTGGTTGGTGTCTGGTCTGCATGCATGCTCGCTCTCCAAACAATGCCTCTGACGAAGCGGTTGATCACCGGCCAGAGTGTCCAGGATGCATTTCTTTTCTTTTTCGTTTTAAAGGGTGGTCAGGGTGTTTGGCCCAAGTTGCTCGCCCCGGCTGAGGATGCCGGCCGTCAGCCACAAGACAGCCATCCGACGTCATCTGATAACTCCTCCATTGTTGCGAGTCAGCTAGAGTTTGTTACCCGCAAAGCTCCCCTCGAGCCACCGATGGAGCAACTCTCTCCAACAGCACCAGGGACCCATCGAGGTGCAAAATCTAATAAGCATTATCCTCCAGTTCGCCTCAGGGTAGCGGAGACTTCAACGGCGAAATAACAAAAATCCGTTCCCGCCGGTGTTTCAGGCATCGCTACCACTACTAAAACCAGTTCTTCTCGTCGATTCAGCTTCTCCATCAAAGCGAGGCTACGATGATCGTCGACCTGCAAGTCCAGACAACTCACCCTTGCTCCTTGTTAACGAGCCCACACTAATGCACGCAACCTAGGATACTGGTGATATCAGTCTGTGATCAGCCCTTGGTTCGTCCATTAGTTTGGCTTGATGCTCTTTTTTTTTTTTTTTTCTGGTCTTACATAGCATGTGAGCCATTCAGAGACAAGAGCCTTCCATCTCGTCCATATGAGATGCATCGATCAGATTGAACCAGAAATCTGGATTATCGACCCGGGCCGCCAGCTTGTTGAACGTAATAAGCCGGGATCGAGCTCTGACGGGAGCACCAGGTGCTGTTCTTCTGTTACATGACTTGAAATTGTATGTTGGCGCCTTATTGGTTACCAGCTTCCCATTTACAACCTTGATGGGGACCTGTTCCCCCTAACCCTGGATCAACCCACAGGAACGCATCTGCCTACTGCCTAGCTGACCCCCCATTCTCAAAGTGCCTCTTTTTCGTGTAGGCAGAATGGACCCTAAAGTAAAGTTTCATTTCACATGCCCTGGCCACGTTGGCACTGGGTTTGTCGTCGGGTTTCCTGCGGAGGACAATCATCTGAAAAATGGTGATGTATTTATTCTGCCCATTGCCCCTTGGTCTGGCAGACAGTGAACCTCCCTTACCCCTTCGTCGGTTTCCCCTGTGTCAGTAGACCTTTCCGCGATATCCTCAATTGAAAGATCTATTTCACTTCCTTATTGACTCCTGTCTGTCCAATACAGGAGGGCATTTCAATCATCTGAATCTATCTTCCTATACATATTTTTAGAGTCAAGATGAAGCTCGAGTCATGTGTCCTGTTGGGCCTTGTGGCGTGCACCATAGCTGCACCCCTGAACCCCAGGGACGCTCGTATCGCAGCGTCCATGTCAGTCCTTCCAGGTAACAAATTGCCGCAATGGTTGGAACATGGTAGCGGAATGACCGCAGAGGAGGCTTCAATACCGGTATTCGAGGGTTTGAACAAGCTGGAGGAAGGCTTAAAAAGTCATGGAAAGACAGCCCCTCCAAGTACACCGACCGCCAACGACGGACTGGTGGAAAATGGAATCCTGGAGCATGCGCCATGCCAGCCGCTGACTATGATCTTTGCCCGCGGAACCAACGAGGATGGAAACATGGGTAAAGGAATTGGTAGGCCACTTGCCGCTGCACTCCGAGCCAAAACAGACAACAAGATCATAGTTCAAGGAGTCAATTACGATGCCAGTATCGCGGTATGCTCTTCCCCTTATTTTACAAGGAGTAGTGGAATGCCATATCCATGCCCTTAGAATGTGGATGGTATGTAGGTCCATGGTGCCCTGTTGCTAATTAGTTCTCCTACAGGGAAATTTGCTCTTAGGTCTCAACGGAGGCCCAATAATGGCCGACCTCGTGAAGCAGTCAGTTGCGCAGTGCCCCGACAGCAAGATTCTTCTCGTAGGATATTCGCAGGGCGCAATGGTCACCCACGCTGGAAAGCTTTTGACACATGAAAAGATATCAGCAATTGCAGTCTTCGGAGACCCAGGCCGTTTAATCCCCTTCGCCAATATCCCACCGGAGAAAACGAAGGAATACTGCAACGAAGGGGACCCTGTTTGTCTAAATGGCTTTAGCTGGGCGGCACACGAGAGCTATGCCGTGCTTGCAGACGACGCTGCAGATTTCCTTATCAAAGCCTCCAGCTAACCATGTATCGGTGGCCACAAAATATACTTGCGGTGTGACTTGGGGTAGTTTTGGGTATATATACACACCATGTGCGGATATTATAGTGGCTTGGTTAAGGATGTCGAACGCGAGGGGTCCCACGTTTTGCATCCCTGTTCAATATATGCTAATAGCCCTGTTGTTATATATCATTAGTATTTATGTATATAGTTATGATCATGGATGTCTCTCAACCCCCCTAATATAATAATAATAAAAATAATACGTGCCACTTTTAGCAACGAGGTCAAAAGAAACTCGCTTACATAAGCTGATCCCGCCTGTGGTTAAAATCCAAGGCCGAAGCTTCACTTTTCTTCGCCCCTCCACATCTCACGAAGGACCAGAGGCCGTAAGCAAGACGACGAAAAGTTGCGACAGGCGAATAGTTTCATCATTGACTAGCATTTTTTGCGACAAAGCCGGTATAAGAGGGAGAAACACAGAAATCGACATGTCCGGCGAAATGGAAGTCGACCCTCCGCTCTCCCCAGAGCCACAGCAGACCGGATCTGGGCCAGAGCCACGTACTCGCGCCTCAGCTGCAGCAGTGCGCAGCATCGAAGGGTGGATCATTATTGCGACGAATATACATGAGGAGGCCTCAGAAGAGGATGTTACAGATCTATTCGCTGAGTATGGGGATATTAAGAATTTCAACCTAAATCTTGATAGAAGAACGGGTTACGTGAAGGTATTATACACTCTGAATCAAAACCTTTCTCCGTCTTTACATTCTGTCCCGAAATCAGTGAGCTAAGTTGTTTTACTTCCGGCAGGGGTACGCGTTAATTGAATATCCCACCCTCCCCGAGGCAGAGGCAGCTATCAAAGCCCTGCACGGCGCAAAATTGCTAGATCAAACAATTGAAGTCGACTTTGCATTCGTACGGCCTCCTCCGTCTTCCAAGGGGAAGTCTGGTGGCGGCCAGAACTCCAGCCGTGGGCGTGGTGGGAATAGAGGACGAAGTCGAAGCCGTGAAAGAAGCCGCAGCCCGGAGGGCAATAACGACAGATCTTAGGTGTCATTTGAAAAGCAGTCTGAGTGCGTTCATGGGTGAATAATGAAGTGACATGGATATTGATCGCATATGGATATTGATCAACTGTCGCATTGGAACTTGGCCCTGTCACCGTTACTCGTACGTACCCAAACCATTCGAATGACGGCAAGCAATGAAACACGAAACAGAAGGATAGAGGAGCCTTCTCTGAAAATTGCCGACTATGACACTCCGCCTTTGTGATGCTGGTCAGTCTCTTGCTGCCCACTCAGCGGGTCAAGGTCACGTCGGCTCCCTGTCATCTAAGTAGACTAGGTATGTCTGATAATGATGATCAGTATCCACGCACGCATTCTATACGGTATATACGGAAATTCACAACTAACAGCTTCTCTAGTTAATTTGATATAGCTCCCGTTCTCAAAATCATACAGTTCAAATCACCCCGATTTTAATCTTCCGATGACAGCCACATTACCTCGACAATTAGCCCAATGCTTCGAAACGCTGATTCCAAATTTCAGCGAGACTCATCCGCGACCTCCAAGATCTAGTTAGACTAGATACGTTTCTGTAGAACTTGAAAGCCCTGTCTGTCAACTATGTATCACATCCAACTTGGTACTTAGTATTTCCTCTCTTCCAGCCGTTTACCAACTCCCAACTCCTCTTGAAATTGATCCCGATGACTAGCGGGACCTCCTCGACATACTTACGGGCTTAGGCACACAGCAGGCCCTCTCATCCAGCCTGTCCACACGCCCCTTTTGGCCGCTTTGCTGCCCTATAGCCAAGCGCGCTTGAAACGAGGCCCCCAAGACTAGGCTTACGTAAGTCGATCAGGCTTGCTGTTTCTTCTCCCCGCAGCGACTTTCCCCGACTTTCGTCGCAGAAAACGGGAAGCGAAGAAAGCGCAGACAGACAACTTCTCTGTCGCAAGTCGGTGATGCTCCCGTCTGATCGCTATTCCATGCCACGAGGCATCTGAGCAATACAGCATCTCGGAGTTGCGGATGCGCAGACTTGCCTTCTCACCGCTAACTACTTGATTTTCGCCTGTTCCTGGCCTTCTGATCGTGCATTTATACATCCCAGCGCTGGTCACACGAGCACCAAAACTGCTGATGTGAGAACTCAACACCCTCATCTGGCGGCTATAATAGCCTGGACTGCTCTCATTTTCAGGGGATATTCCTTTCTTTTTTAGCAGACATCGATCAGCATGTACGCCGTGAGACCATGGCCTACTGGTGGCCACCATTCATTCTCCAACTTCCCCTTACTTGCCCTCATATGTATATCAACCATCCTTCTTCTTTGCGCCAGGACCTCGGCAGCCCCTTTCGATCTATCCAATGGTGATATCTCGCAACAGATCATCATAATTGATGACGACCAACAGGCCCCGTTCATTGGAACAGAGCCGAAAGCCAACGTCGAGTCTTCAGAAAATGACCAAGAACCTTTCCCAGGCGATGCAAGTCAATTTCCTTGGCCTCATACAAGCAAAACGCTAAGGACAATGCTTGAGACCCTTCATGTGATGCAGTCGGAATATTTCAGCCTCTGGCAAGCAACATGGCCAACCGGCATTGACTGGACCAAAGCAGTTGTGAATACCCACATTCTTTCTGCCCTCTCTCTATTGTCTTCCACGCTCGGATTTACAGTTGATGAGCCCTGGTCTGGCTGCTATGATGAGGCGGCCATGTCCACTGAGAATCTGATCAGTTATTACTTCCAACAAACCTCGGCTTTTTGGCATGGGGAGAACTTTTTCGGAATACGGCTCCAAGCGTATGATGACATGCTGTGGGTTGTTTTGGAATGGCTGGAGAGCATAAAATTCCAAAATCTGCATTCGGAGCTGCATTTTGGTCGTCATCCAAACAGCAAGTTAACTCCCCACCACTCGTGGCATGGAACCCAGTATAGGGCGCCTGCAGCACACAGGGCTCGGGTATTCTATGATTTAGCAGTGCGAGGGTGGGATACACAACTGTGCGGTGGTGGCATGATTTGGAGCCCTTGGCTAACACCTTACAAGAATGCTATCACAAACGAGCTCTTCATCTCAGCAAGTATCGATATGTACCTCTACTTTCCAGGCGATCCTATCGATTCGCCAATAGTGGAAAGTGAGCTACAGGAGAATGGGTTTGTTAGTCTACCCCGCGATCCAATCCATCTCGACGCAGCTATAACAGCCTATAAGTGGCTCAAAAGCTCAAATATGACCGGAGCCAACGGTCTGTACGCAGATGGATTTCACATACATGGATGGACTCCGAACGATTCTGGGACGGGCAAATGTGATGTTTTGAACACGATGGTGTACACCTATAACCAAGGAGTTATACTGAGCGGGCTCAGGGGTCTTTGGTTAGCCACTGGAGATAGGCGCTATTTTGAAGATGGTCATGATTTAGTCAGAAATGTGATAAAAGCCACCGGTTGGCCAGCAAAATCAGATCACACTTGGCATGGACTGGGGAGGGCAGGCGTCTTAGAAGATGCATGTGATAGTACTGGTTTATGCTCGCAAGACGGACAAACCTTTAAAGGCATATTCTTCCATCATTTCGCGGAATTTTGTCGACAACTTAGTCCCCAAGAGAAGAGGATGCTGTCTGATCCAGCACTACATAAGTCGGCAGGCGGCAATAACACTAGCGAGCACGAGCGAAGAAACACATTCAGATGGCATCAGCGAATCTGTGCTTCTTACTTACATTGGTTGGAGCATAATGCTTACGCTGCATTCGTGACCAAAAATGAGAAAGGCCTATATGGGATGTGGTGGGGTCCCAAATACCCCGACGGCGAGCTGAGCAATAGTGATAGCGCTGTTGTGTTGCCGCATGGTGCCGTGGATTACAGCAACTCCGATCCTCCAATCAATCGTGCTAGCCCTGACCTTGCACTCCTACAGGCTCAGGGAAACCGAACGTATTTTGCCAAGGAAGCTCCTAGCGACATCGTTGGTGATCAGCTGCGTCCTTTCCCTCATGAATTCCAAGACACTGTGGTTTCCAGGCCGGAAGGAGGAGATCCTGGTGCCGGACCCAATGTTGCCAAGGCAGTGAAGGATGTGAATGACCGTGGAAGAGGCCGTACGCTAGAAACGCAATCGGGAGCGCTCGCAGTGTTCAAAGCTCTATACCAATGGCACACGACACCCTCCTTGAGGCGTTAACTTGAACCTCTGACCCATTTTCCGTAAATTACTTGGAACGACTGTACATATGATGCTTGTAAACATCTCTTTTGTACCTCCAACTTGAACTTTGGCTTTCAAAGACTAGGGATACAAGGCACCAAACAGAGGCAGCGGGCGTTTGTTGTTCAAGATATTCTTATATATCATTAGTCACTGCTATCAATAGATTCTCATTAACATTGAAATACCTGCTTTGTCAAGCAATGATTTTTGTGAAACGATATCTTGACATTTAGTCCAGCTATTTGCAATTATCTTCCACTTTGTTTGAGTCTGCGTATCCTCAAACAGAAAGCAACAAGGATTGGTTAAGGTAACAAAAAGAGGTCTAAAGGAGAGTCAATAATAAAGAATGTAGGCCAAGTCCAAGCAGCTCGCCAACCTCTCAGCTATATACCAAGTTGCCCCAGTATGTGAGTCCCGTATATAAACGTAGCTTGTCATACCAAGGTACGCGCCAAGGTAGAAAAATGTACAGAAAAGAAATAGAAAGTAAATGACGAATAGAAGATAAAGGTAGAAGCTAAAGATAGAAGTTAAAGATAGCAAAGAGAAAGGGGACGTCCTACCTACCCTATTATATATATATATATGCCCTCGCCATAAACCGAATGTCCCAAATTACCGGCAAGTCCCTTACCCAAAGGGACAGCCAGTGGTGTGGTTTTGGTCCAGCCTTTGACGGGCAATTTTAACATCTTGGTTGATGGTCTTTTTGGCTAGGATCCAGGATGGACCTAGCTCTTCTAACCGATACCCACGAGGGTAATATTCGTTACCATTATCCCCTGGCAAAGGCAGGCCAAGAACTCTTCTAACAATGGCAGCGGGAGAAAACCAGCGTGATGATATTGTCGGTTTGATGTAGAAAGGTTTGGAATCGTATGTTTGTAGATAATACCTGCCATCCTTGTCGGCCTTTGTACTCAGTGGTTGAAAGCGCATGCATGAAGGACGAGGCGGAAAGAAGTAGCGGACTATGAAACGCCGAGCATTGAGTATGGTTTTGACAGAGATCTTGTAAAGGTTGGATGATTCAGGCAACCTATATGCGTTGTAGAGGTGGTTAGAATATAAAGAGGTACACAAACAAAAGAGCTGACGGTATACATACATTAGCGCCTTTATCATCCGATCTTCGAGTAAAGCAAATATCATTTTCTTTGCTGTCGGCTTTAGGAAGTCAGGGACGATATAGAGTATGATACCAATGGCGGAGAGGGCAACTAGCTGGTTGCTAGCACAGGGAACCATGTTCTTTTCTTCATATTGATCCCCCCATTCCGTAACTTCCTCAAGCCAGTGGAGACCATCTTTCCAGCCAGACTTAGAAGACGGGAGCTGAGAATAGTCAATTTCCATACAGTCACCGATATCTTTCCAAAAGGTTCCCAAGGCACACTTCTCCATGTCTGTAAGTTCACGCCAGTCATATTTACCAACCCACCGGACAGGGAGATAGGCAAAAAGCCCGAGAGTATATAGCAGATCATCGTTTGAAATTTGGCCGGCTCTCTGGTATGTTTGGTGGATATTATTCATTCGAGATATAGCCTGTAACGCCCTTTCATCGTCAGGTGGAAAGGCGAGAAATTCGGCTATCATGACAGAGGTCATGGAATATCGAAGGTGAACACGCTCCGAAGGGAGCTTATTTGTCCTGACCAGCAAACCGGAAATGGAAGGTATACCGTTCACCTATATGTATATATATAAATTAGCACATATGATGCTAGGATTATGCATGAACGTCAAAAAAAACCCCGGGTAAATTGTTGCTTATCATACCGAGAAAATGGCAAACTTAAGTGCAAGCATGAAGAAAAAGGAGGTCTCTGTGTCCATAAGATCAAGTTGGATAGCCCAAGCATCGCGGACAGTCATTTTGGCAAACGAATCTCTCGTAGGGAAGTTAAAGCGTTTCCTCCTTTGCCGCTCTCTCGAGTGTCGTAGGATCGCCACAGTAAGGGGCCAGATAACTATAAGGGTAAAGGCAACTTGAGCCCAGCTGAACTGCATCCATGACTGACTTTCAACGGGATTTGGGGTAGTAGGCAGGGACGCAGAAGGCCATCTTCCAGGGGCGTGAGGGCTATACTCCTGGGAGATTAGAACGAAATCCAAGGCTGACTGGTTGGAGAAGTTCATTTTGACAGGATGCGAAGTATCATTGCTCTGAGCCGTATACCACTCTTTGATATTATGCAAAGGTACAGAGTATGGAAAGAATCGTTGCCTTTATCTATTTACTTGCAGTCCCGACAAGTATGAGAATACATGGTAGAAGCGTCATGTAAAGGAGGCCTTGTTCCAAGTTCTAATGCACCGTACTGATCTACTGTACGCCGCAGCTAGCTTTGGGGGAAAGCCCTGTTCCTTTCTTCCAACTCCATCACGTAAAACATGCAGCCCAAGCGAAAGACAGGAAATAAGCCACTGAAACGGTGGGATGGATCCTGAGCCGTATTCCCGGTTCCAGTAGAATTTCTACAAATTTGCCAACGGCGGGGGCATTTCTGCCATGGTAAAAGCAAGTCGAACCAGTGGGAAAAGCCACAGAAGAAGATGGATGGCATATTGGTCGGCCTAGAGGCCTACGCAAACGTCTGGAAAAAAAGAAATTCAATGACTACTTGTTGCCGGAACGGTCGGCGAAGGGGGTTTAATGCAGTCATGAATGGTCCACGGGATATCATCCAACTGCCTACAGGCGATGAAACGGCCGATTGCAAGTCCGGATACATCAGAGGCGCGGTAGTCTCTTGGTCTAGAGCTAGCGTAGATGACAACCTCGTAAATTCCAGGTCATTGTTGTGACGGTGACTTTGATATAATCTCCGGTAGACAGACGCCCAGAGTGAGCATGTAGTAGCTAGACATATGCCGGTAGCCTGAGCGGCACTAGTAATCCATCCCGCTGACACGGCTGAGCCCTGGTGAGCCGGGATGGGATGGAAGATTGTTGCCATGAATAGAGATAAAAAGAGCTGAATTTGGAACCATATATCATGGCGTAAATAAAAAATAACCCCATCTTGACAGATGATTGGTATGGGACCATTTTCCGGGTAGGAAAAAAAAAAAGAGATAGAAAAAGAAAAAAGTAAAGAGGCAAACCCACTCGCAGTAAGCCTTGTGACGTTATCGAGAATACCTCAAAGAAAGGTATTCGGGACCTTGGGCATTATCGCAATCCAAATGGTCCAGGAACAGGTCTGGCAGTGCGTCGAAAAGCAAACACAACAGGGCCAGATACACGGGTAATCAACCAATAGCCATCGGGTATCTTGAGAGGGGTCAGTCACCATGCCCTTAGTCATTGGGCGACTGAGACTTGCGGCTTTTATGCGTCTCTGTTTCGTTTTCGGTGTGTCAAATCTGGGAGTTCAAGGCACGACCGAAAGGCGGCGTCTGTGGTTGCGAGATATAGGTAGTATGCGCCAGTTCCCCACCGCACGCCTAGACGGCGCCGAGAGTAAAGGAATGTGGCTTCGTCAAAGAAAGGGTTGAAAACATAGTGCACGCCCAACTCTACGCACGCCTATGTTCGTATTTTCCGCGAGAGACGCGGGTCTTGCTTGCAAAGCTCCTGCGGGCTCGATATCAGATCCCAAAGGAAGTTCAAAGCCATGCTGGCGACAGGGCTGGCGCTAAACCCAGATAGGCATCGCCTCTTTCTAGGTGCCTCGAAAGTGGACATGGGATCAAAAGGGGCGCATCCAGCTTGATTCTTGGGCTGCAAAAGAAAAGCAACAAGGGAAGAAGAAGAGGGAAAAGAAAAGAAGAAAAGAAAGAGAGAAAGAAAAAAAAAAGGAGGAAGAGGAGGAAGGGAAAAAAACGAACAAAAAGTAATTAATTAAACGAAGGCCGGCGGTTCAAAAAGGGAGAAGAGGATGAATAAAGGGGGACTGGCCTTGTATCTCACGTCAAACGAGAAATCACGATGCGTAGGCGATAAGTAATCGCTGCATGCAAGGGTAGGGGATCCCATCCGTGGACATGGATCGGTAGCATCGATCAATCAAGCGCTGACTTTCCAAGGGAGCGGGTGATGCTATTTTTTGATATCAGCCACCCACGTCCCCCAAGCAGGAGAAATTCGAGAGATGTCCGGACTTACATAGTATTTATTTTAGTAAGAGATCCTCTTTCTCTCCGACATTCTCGCTAGCAAAACTCTTACCTCTCCGTATAGTACTCGAGATGGAAACTCCCGGTGCGCTCTATGTGGTGGATACTGCAAGATCAGCTTCCTTTTGATCGCTCGTTCGCTTAGACACTTCGTTACTCGTCTCCCTGGCTGATGTGTAGCCTGGTCACTTTCCAACTCCGATCACAAGGCGGAGAGAATACAAGACAACTTAGCCGCACCATGTGCCTCCCGCAGGTGTTAGCTTACATGGGCCGGAGTAGGCGGGGTTTTGTTTTGGCTGTGGTTGGCTCGATTTATCGCATAGGGTTATACATCCCACGGTACTTTGATCTGTCGTACCCAATACACAGCAGGCCACCTCGCAAGTTGTTCGCCGCCAGGTGTTTAGGCCACTCTTCTTGGGAGGTTCTGGGGTAGACCGCCGGAAGCCAATGTAAGAGCAAACCTGATGCGTCAAGAACGCTAGATCCTGAGACGACAGATTTCGGCTGAGACATGGCAAGGAGGGAAAGGGGAAAGAGAAAGAGAAGGGGGATAGAGTCGTAGATTGCACCCCCATCTTCTATGTCCATCTATCTGTGCTTTTTTTTTTTTTTTTTTTTTGGCACAGTGGCACAGTGAATTCACACTCTTGGACTCGAGAAAAGGGGAAGAACGTCAACCATGAGATACCTACCCCGGGATGCTCGGGCTTGTCCAAGATGGCACGGCAATTCAGATTGGTCCATACTGCTCCCCATGTCTAGAAATATCTCTGCGACCTTTGACAGTTGACGTGTGTCTGCTGGTTCTTCATTGTGAACGGAGCCGCTTCTTACGGGTGGAACACCACTTTGCGTAACCACACCTTCAGCATCTGATATCAAGCGAACATCCGTTCTCCGCACCTCGTCACACATTGGACATAGCAGATTATGCAAAACATGGCATATATAGCTAGACCGTGCAAGCCCTTTGCCAGAGAGCGGGTATATTTGGCCGAGCAAATCCTCGATTTGAGTACTGCGTCTGATCATGTCTTCATGTGCGAAGACTAACAAAAAAAAGTCGCCGGAAATCCCTCATCAAAAGGTCCAGAAATCATTCTTCAAGAGAACGAACCAGCTGTGGTACAGAAACCATCTGGGTTACAATAAACAGGCCGGATGGCTATGTCACATAGGACAGGGAAACGGCATATGATTTGCATCTTCCATGCCGGCAAGAACATACCCTCTAAAAAGCATTTTCCTGCCTGGTTATATTGGCTCGAACAAGAAAATGGGCAGTTCTGGTCCGCCAACATAGAAATATTGATCCTTGTGCGGTGTTAGGCATGTCAAAATGCACCTCATCGGCGAGAGAGGCGGTCAGACGCAGGTATAAAACAACGAACCCACGAACATGACATTACTGGATTAAATGGCTTCCCGAGAAACGTTTCGTCTTGAACCCTGTTTTTAAGTGGGAATAGGTGCGGAAATGGTCAGAAATGCCAAATAAATCTGCCGGCGATTCGAATGAGCGTTTTTGCATGGGAACATTTCTCTAAGCAAGTAACGTGTGCGGCCTTGCTTCCCTGAAGACAGCTTTTCCAGGAACCCTTAGGCAGAAAGACGAAAAAGAACCAGCACTTGATTAAGTCTTACTTTCGAGCTAGCATCCGCACCCCAGCCAGCGCTGCCGCCGTCTGAACACAGAATCCCAGGCACATGTCATGGGGGGTGGATGAACTCTCAGGCTAAGAGTTGAGGTTTTTAAGGCATACAGGGGAGTCAATAACCGTTCGTATTTCCAGTAGCCGACGAGCCAACCAGGACTGGCGAGAGGCTGCACAAGGTGACAAGACGTCGGCAATGTCCTCCCCTATCCCCTGTCAAAAACGCAACGTGGTTCCCGTCCAGTGATGGAAATGCATGGGAACCTAAATAAGATACACAATGGCACCAGGGATTGCACCAGGGATTGCACCAAGGATTGCCGAACGAGCCTTTGCTTTAACTGGAAGTATATACATATGCAAATGTCTGCTGCAGCTGGCCGAGGCGACAGCAAAGCCATCCCGCGTGGTGACAGGCTGCATGTGTATGAGCATATATATAGATAGCCGGAGTCGAGTATACTCCGCACGTCTATGTATAAACCAGAGTACCGGGTATACAAAGGATGCTTATATACACCTTGGAAAGTGATGCAGTTTGGTTTTCACCTGTCCCTTCTTCTACTCTTCTCCTTTTGGTTTTCGTCTTGCTTTTCATTCCCCGTCATTTCGCACTCTCTGAAGGTAACAGTCGGCTCACGAGAAAAGAGTGTGAGCTGGGAGGTCAAGAGTGGGATGACTGGGTTAACTCCATTAGGCGTATTTCTTGGTCGGTTGGTGTGTGTGTGTGTGTGTGTGTGTTCGTGCGTTACGTATATGCAGGCGGGCAGCCTGGCCGTCAAGGATATAAGGTGCGCAGGCTGATAGTCGCTAACTATGCATGGGGGGTTTGTATCAGCTAGTACTTCTCGTTTCAATGACAACGCCTGCACCAACGCTGGGTTGTCAGGTAGCGATACACCAGTATCCCGTCCATGCAGCTTCACCCACCCGAAGCTCTGCCCAACAGCAAGTCACTCGAGCTGCCGATGATACCAAAATCCTGGCCTCCATGTTCGTCCGCTCTTAACGACGTTGGAAGAAGCAAGACGTCTTGATGACAAAGCAGCTTGATCATGTGACAGTCGTCCGGATATATATAGCCCCGGCTCCGTTCCCTTTTCGGCGCCGGCCCGGAAGAGAAAGCAGAACCGCAAGAAGACCTTCATTCAGGCTTCCACCATCCACCGTCCACCATCCACCATCCACTGCTGTTGCTGTTGCTGTTGCTTCGCGCTGACATCGACTCCCCGGCCATCTTAGCCTGCCGCCGCCGGCCTCATGGACGACTCCAGGCCAGCTAGGGGGGCAGAAAGACGCCGCCAGAAACGAGCGAGAGAGCCTGGCAGCTTACCGCTACTTGGCCTGCTCGTCTCACGAGGCTCGCCGCAGCATCGTGGGCTGCCAGGCGGTTTTATCCTGGTGGAGGCAGAGTCACGCTCTCCCCTTGACTTTTCCTCCTCCTTGCTCCCCATCGGGGTACACCATACTCTTGACACCACGTACCTCAGCTAGTGGACGCCTGTAGTTGGTACACGGGAGACGCAGGTAACACCCCCCAGGGAACCTGCTTTGAGTCTGTATCAGCAACCTGAACACGCCAGGCGAACGATCGCCAGGAAGTGCTCCAGTTTTTTTATGACGTATATATCGCCGTATGACGGCACTGGGACCACAGAGATCGGGAGATGGGAAGAAAACCAGCAACTGTCACCATTTTCTCTCGTCGACCTGCCTTATAGGCAGGCATGCTCTCGGGAGACCCGTGGATTGTTGATCTGTTCTCACACTTACCACCATCTCCTATAACTACTTGACTTTCGACTTTTACGCATATAGTACTACCAACCTACTTTACCTACCTGACGGGTGGCCGCTTGGCAGGGCCATTGTCAGGATTGGGCGAACCCTCCTCCACTCCTCTGGGAGGACATCCTGCATGGGAGCGGAGAAATGGGGGTGGTATCCAGCAGCATGTACGGAGTACTTTTCCACCTTTACAGTCTTCTTACTTTTCAGTCAAAAAGGTAAGTTACATATGTTTGTTGACGCCCTTTAAGGCGAAAGCGATCCAAATACTATTGTGGGTTGGCGCTTATCCTCTGCCCAGCGAAACCGACTTGCATCAGATGCTGGTGATCTTCAGTGAAAGTGCTTATAAACGGTTTCCAAAAGACCGTGAAATTACTTTACCATGCACTAATAGTAATTACATAGTAAAGGAGGGTGGATGCAGTTAACCCGTAACATATTCGCCGCTCTTGATGTCTGTTCGCACCCAGCCGACGACCAGCGCCGAGAGGTGGACATCATGTCCATCGTCATCACCCGCCCACTAGTGAGTTTGCCGCTAGTGAAAATGGAGTTCTTACACCTTGCAGTGAACCAAAGCGCAAGGAGAGGTATGGAGTACGGAGTACGGAGTACGAGAAGAAAATTTCTTCGTCCATCATGAAGAGTTTTTCGACTTCGTAAAAAAAAAAGTCGTGTGGGGAGCAAGAATTAAAGAATAATGCCTTGATATGTAAGTACTCCACGATTCAAGGCGAGCATTGATCAACATGCATCATCATCGATCGGCGGGATAGCATACAAATAAATTATCACAGGCCACCATGATATCTGGAGTTGCACCCCACGCCATCAACGCCTCAAGCATAATTGCCTGCTGGGGCTTCCAGTTTGGGGCCGGCTATCCTTCTCAACAGCTTGATCGAGATTAACCCAGATGCGAATGGAAAGTCCATCAGCTTGCGATGCTGAGCCTTGCGGCCAATCTGCGATAATAAATCTGTGCTAAACTTGGAGAGAGAAAGGCTCCATTAGTTCTACCCACACTGGGCACTAACAAAGGGCCAAACCCTTTGCATCTTCAACCAAAGAGTCACTGCTCATTTTTCTTTACGAAAAAAGAATACACAAGAGGGCTCCATACTCCATGCATACATGCTTTACCGACAAACGATGGCGTACTGTCAGGCGACAGGGAAAGCTAATTGCTTGAATATAAGGTTGACCCTTACCTCTAGTTGTCACCGTCCCAGCAGTGGGAGAAAAGAAACTCTTGGACGAAGGGCAACCACAGCGCCAAATAAAAAAAAAAAAGAGAGAAAAATGAAACCTTGAAGGATTTTCACACAGCAACCGAAAGCAAAAAAAGGGGGGAAAGGGGTGGGAACAACAGATGCCCACTCACGGTACGGAGTATACATACATACTGTTGCTTGTTGGATCTCTACGAAGATCGCCTAACATCATTCCTGATAATTTTCCAGAACCATGTTGGAAGGAATCAGGAGATTGCTGAGGGAAAGTAAAGGTGAAAAAGGGAAACATGGTTTTGAATACTTGGTAATTGGCGACTTTTCAGTAGTTAATTTAGACCGTGTCCTTGAATCAGCATTATTGAAGGATGACGGGAAGGGATATGGATGAAGGGGAATCGACACAGGGCAAGTGTAAAAATACCCTCCTATGCTATTGCCGGCTAATGACTATCGGGCAAGGATCCCCCACCCTGCTTGAGCGGGTCTCTCTTGTCAAATCCCTCCCCTCCAAAACACACACACACAC
>NW_003315419.1:0-28565 GCF_000151505.1 Trichophyton verrucosum HKI 0517
TTTTTTTTTTTTTTTTTTTTTTTTTTTTTTGCTAACCTTCTCCTTAGACTGCAAATTGGCCGCTTCTTTGCTTTTTCAGTCTGGCTTCTCTTTTGCTTCTTTGTGCTGCCTTGGAGAGAAAAGAAATGAAGAGAAGAAGCGTTCGAAGCAGCCAGCAGAAGAAGAAGAGACAGAGACAGAGACAGAGACAGAGACGGAGGCTACAGAGGACGGAGTACAGAGTATCCGTATAGTACGGACAGGGAGACGGAAGGTGACAAGATGGAAAAGCAACTGCAGCAGCCATCCATGCCAGCCCATCTCTCAGAATCGGCGTTATGGCCAGAACTGTTTCTCGCCGGCCCGCTTATTGAGTCAGTCCAGTCCATCAAGTCAAGCCAGAGTCAGAGCGAGCCTGCATGGAGGGAAGAAGAAAAGCTTTCTGTGACGAGCTCTCGCAGCAGCCTACTCTCACGCAGGAAGATGCATATTCGGGTGCATATACTCTGCTCTGGACTTTACTTTACCCTCTCTCTCTCCATCAGAAGAAACAGATGGCGAGAGTCAGGTTTAGAAAAAAAAAAAAAAGTGTGAAATTGCAAAAAAGGGGCTGATGAAGAAGATGAAACACGACTCTTCCGACAGAGATGCTGGAGCAAGCAAGGGGGGGTTTTTTTTTTGAAGATAAATAAAAAAAAAAAAAATAAAAAAAAAAAAAATAACTTCAATGCCCATGCAGGATTTCCTGCGCTTTTCTCTGCTTCATGATAGGCTCTGTCCAGCAGGATTATCGACAGCATAAGAAGATAAACGCAAAAAGAGAGGCGAATGGGCGGACGTGTGCACCGTTTACTTGCCTGAGATTGTGCCTTGCCTCGCTGCATCTCTACCTTACCGGCGGGTTCGGCTTGGAGCAGAGAGGCCAACGCCTAGGTCAGTATCCAAATTACATGCCGTGGATGCCTAGGACAGACAGGGTTGGTTTCAGCGGCGCGGACGGGCGACGGAGGAAGCAGAGGGACGTCAGCCCGTTGCTTCTGCTTCGTCTGCTTCGTCCTCCTCTCCTCCAGCTTAGATCTTGCGTATTACTTATTTGATAATTTGATATCTGGCCGGGTGGTCGTCAGCTTTGGAACCGCGCTGTGTCTCGACCCGC
Source organism: Trichophyton verrucosum HKI 0517 (assembly GCF_000151505.1). NCBI lineage: Eukaryota > Fungi > Ascomycota > Eurotiomycetes > Onygenales > Arthrodermataceae > Trichophyton > Trichophyton verrucosum. Next base: position 1,136 of record NW_003315419.1, read on the forward strand.
AGAGGGAGCAAGAGCTCACGCGAGAAGTGGCTAGGAAACAGACAGCTCGACAGCTGCTAGAGGCCGGAGTGGATAACTATCGCTGGAGCTCCCTGTCAGAGAGGGCCCTGGCTAACTCTACTCGACCCTTGGTTCTGGTGCCGGGTGAGTTTACCAGTCGCTACTTTATTTACCTTACATATATTCGAAAAAAGTACTCCTATAACACGAAGTATACAGAGTTGAAAATTTACAAAGCTTCTCCCAGAGAACGGAGCATACGGAGTAGCAGTCTATCATTGGCCCTGCTCCACTGGATCCCAGGCGCTTCTGCTGCCCCTGGCTGGCTCGTCGGTTTCAAAAGAGAAATCGAGCTGTTTCGGGAGGGATACGCCGTCAGAAACAGGCAGCTCGTTAACTCCTTGCAACAGGAGCTGAGATATTCGTACTCAACGCATACACATCTTTAGCTCGCCATCTTGCAGATAGAACAACTCGGGCCGCACACAAAGAAGAACCGGTTTGCGATTTCGATCTCGCCCTAGAAGTTCCACGGTGCGCCTCACTTCTGTCCGTTGCGGCTGCAGCAGTTCCAGCCACAGCTCCGTCCTGGTTGCGCGCTCGCTTCCTTCGGCCAGGGATGCTTCCACCCCCCCAAGAAGAGGGAAACCTGTCCCAGCCCAGATGAGGATTGTATAGCCGGATGTGCAGTCCTGGACTGAGGCTTGTGGGTGTGGCGGGAGAGAGGCACATCGTTATACAAACTGGTTCGGCAGCACTCAACCCCAACCACGGGAAGGGTGTAGCGATCAGTCATCTTCTTCGCCTTTACGCCGATCTCCTGACGGATCATGCTAAAGAAATCCGATATATCATCTTGTCTCGAAAGCACTAGCAGGCCTGCCTCTAGCCACTCGACAGATAACCTGCAGCATGGACAGACCACCTATTATTGTCTCTCTTAGCCGGCCTGTCCTGTCTCTCGCTCCTCGCCTTGGTACATATATATATGCAGAACGGAGAAGAGAGCCCGAGAGAAAGTCTAGAAGTTCGAGGAGGACGGTTGGTCTAGAAGCTGGCTTGCCGCAGCTGCAACTAGCGCGCTCCGTACAGAGGCAGAAGTCTCCCGTTGGCTTCCATTTCTACTCATTTTATCTGGTCCAGATCATCGAGCAAACGGCTAGTTCTCTGCTCAACCTAATCTCTGGGTCCCAACTTCAAACCTCTGTGACTAGGTCGATAGTTGCTGCCTGGGCGTGCTATTCGATGGGCCTGCTGTCCAAAGGACTGCTTCAGACGACAGCTCTTTTTTTTGTTTATTCCCGCTGATAGCCTACCTAGCACAGGACATGTACTACGATGGCGTAGGGGTTATAGGTCAAGTTATGGGGTCACACACCCGCCCATCAGTGCGTGGTGAGAGTTGGGGGGGGGGGGGGCAGGAGAGCGAAGGGAAAGATGGCCACCGTTCTTAATTTCCTTTTAGGTTGCTGGCTGAAGCGATGCAAGCTACTGCAGAACAAGATCGGTGGCCAAATACCGACTAGACACCAGACTGACGCCAATCCAGCTTACTTGAATCATTAATGTACGGTGACGATTGCAATAATGCAGACTATCGAGCATCATGCCAGCTGAGGATCCCCCAAAAGAAGATCTCTGCAACATGCCATGGCGGATATTGACACATTTTTTCTACCAAAGCTGCTACACTTTGACAGATATTTTACCGTGCAGGAGGGCTTGCCAGATAAACTTGGTCGAGGTCGAAATCCTTGCTTCCCATAACCCAGCACCAGTCGTGCTTGGGACGGTATTTCTTTTTGTTCTCTACATATATACATATTTCCTTGCCGTCTATCGGCAGTTTATCACCCAATGGCTGGACGAGCGCCGTTACAAACGGAACCATCGATCACCAACGGTTTTGAAGTCGACCGTTTGAGCTGGATAGGAGCAGCGTTGCATCCTGGAGGAATCAGAAAACCGACAACCAACACACACAGCCGATGGGAAGTGAGCATTTGAAGTTCTGGAGGTTGAGGGACCATGCAGGAACAGAACCTGGACCCCCTGCGAATAACACCACCGGAATAAGTATGTAAAGGAGCGGGCCCGCTGCGGTAGTGTAACGGCTCGATGGCAATTCCGCCCGCTTTATAGTACAAAGGACATGTGTCATTCGTCGGCCCTGCCCTGCCAGGGTTGATGAATTTTTTTATTTTTATTTTTATTTAGCTTGCAGCTTACGAGGAACCCCCAAGGGGAGCCCTTGTCAAACTTGCGTGGGAAGACATATCAACCCCCCTTAACGCTCCCACGGAAATACGAAGACCGCGAAATTACCTTCGCCTAGACCGAGATATGAGTTATGAGTCGTTCGTGTCCTTCGGTCAGACGCAGGCTAACGTCCAGCTCATCGTCTCTGAATCTCAATCGTACGGGAAAAAAAAAAAAATAGGAACACCGGGAGAATACACACGTGGATACTGCATACACCCATTCCCGCTGTGGTCCAACATGATACATGCAAGAGGGTCTGTATTTAATTATGATTCCTTTTCCTGATTCTTCATTATATTATTATATTTCTCAGGTAAGCCGTTATTATATTATAGTTGCGTTATGAACGGCTATATGCTTAACTTCGAAACCTCGCCTCTTCTCTCATGGTGCGATGCTAATCTTCCCCACAGGGCTCGTCATTCATCGTCTGTTATAGACGCCGGTTGTGGGCCCCCCTGGACGCGAACGCGGCATGGAAAAGGGTAAAAAAAGGGGGGAGGGACAAAGGAAGCCAGCTTCACGAGTGTGACTGTGACGGGTTCCTGGTGCCTCGGGTACGAGAACGAGCTTGTCTTCGTACTCTCCTGCGAGAGGGAGCTGCTTCCTGCTGGGAGGTGAGGGTGTGAAGGCATCCCTCTTCGTTGGCTGCACCGCTCTGTACACCATGCATAGTAACATTCCAGAATTTCGATTAGGGCTGTGAAGCGGGCATCCGGACGATTGAAGCCGTTGAGTGGCTCTGGGCGGATTTCTGACCGCAGCAGGTGGGCTTTCTGCGGTTCTCAATTCCTCCTATATTGACTTCTCTATCTTCTGATTGACTCAATCCCTTCTGACAGGTTATCCCGCGGAACCCCCAACGAATAAACGCCGCTAGAGCATGCTGGAAGCCATCAGGGCACGCTAATCATATAAATGTCCAATCTTTCAGCATGCCTGGCTGTGGAGACAAAATAGAAAGCAACCCCCATCCGCGTCTCGGAAGCTCCCCTCTCACTAATCGCTCAACGAACCGATTCCGCTGGTCCAGCTCTTAAGTACTCTGCCATCCCACGTTGCACGCCTTACGGGAAGCGGATCAAATGGTGGATACGTTGTTTTTTTTTATTTTTATTTTTTATTTTTATTTTTTTCCCTCACGCGCAAGGGGAAGGTATACTCACGATTGTCCCCTGCAGCCGGGCACTTTGCTTAATCGTAGACAGGGGGGAGAACAGCACAGTTGCTCCTCTCCTTACGCAACGGCCGGGTGATTGTCAAAATGGAACACAAAATGTTGGTTAAAAAAGAATAATGAACGAGTCCATCCATCCCATCCCTGGGCCTTCACTAGTGCCGTTTTGTGTCTTCGCTCCGGGCCAGAAGTCAACCCCCAAGCCCTCAAAAATTATACGTTGATATCCTCCATTCAATATTGATACCACCAGCCAGGTAAAACCCCTCCCACCGTATCGTATTCCTCCAAGGCCGGTGGTGGTTTGTGAGTGTGAGAGGGCGTCAGAGTGCTTTTTTTTCGTACCCTTAGTTACCATCTTTTCTTTTCCTTATTCCTCCCCCTCCCTTTGCTTTTTGGCTTGGTTTTGGCTCAACTAGAGGCAGAGCCCTTTCGCCTCTTGTATGGAATAATTGTGGAATAGTGCACCAATTGATGTACATTGCCTCCACTTAGCTCCTCTCGAGAGGCGTTCAACCAAATACCGTCACCCAGGATTTTGGAACGGCTCTGGAATCCACATCGAAGAAGGCGAGAAAGCCAAATTCACGCACTATGGGAATGCAGCGCGCACTACTCTCTGTACACATGTTGTCTTGCTGTACTCCGTAGGACGAGAAGATCTCTGATCCTCGTTGGGGAGTGGGAGATCATGGCCACCCCCCAGGCGGCATCAACCTCCCCACGATCGCCGAGGGAGGGCTTCTTCTAGAAGACGTCTTCCCCAATCTTGTGCCGTCTCAAGAGAGGGGGGCAGCAGTTAAACCGAGAGCCACAAACCATTCTAAGGGACGCCCAAGCCCTGTGCTCTGTTAACAGCCCATTAGCTCATATCATTTCACCCTAGGGCCTTTTATCCTTCAGGGTGAGATGGGGGCGGCTGTGGATCAACTGACGGCCCGGAAGTTGCGTATAAAAAAAGGGGCTCCCTTTTCCATGCAGCCGGCTTCAACGTTGTCGGATTGGTGGATTCCGGCCCTTGGTTTCATCTTGATGACCTGTTTGCGATATTGCTCCGAATCGACAGGGCGGGCAGGTCGACACGAACGAAGTCGATTCGCCCCCGTTAGTACTCCGTAGTAAGTTACTTAAGCACCAGCTCGACTTAATAATATCAGCTAACCCAGGTGAAAAACAGGGCCATTACTTGGGAGCTGCAGCTTGATTTTTGCAGAAGAGCCTCACCCTCGCGCCCAGACAGGCCAGACGTTGGTGGCTTGCGAACAGCCCTGGTCTGCTGAGGCCTGGTTGTCATTTGATTTCTGCAAGGTACGTGTTTGAGCCTAAGCCAAACAAACGGCGAAGTTGCATGCGCTTCATGGGCGATTGATCCCACCACGTATTCACCTAGCAGCATGGCTGGCTGCTGAGTTGTCCTTCCCCCCATGGAGATTGGCGTCAGTGACGCTGCTTTGCGTTGGGCGAGAACGTCCTCTTATCATGCAGCAGCTACACGAAAACGCAGCCTTAACATCCACTGATCCCCTATGGTCGTCGTGCGTCCAAGGCTTATGGATTCCCCCCACTCATCCCCCGGTCCTATCGATATCGCAAACCAGACTGCCAGGTTGATTGATGCCCAGTCGAAGGCTTTCCCACTGCTGCTGCTGCTGGACACAGGCCACAGGAGGACCACGTACTGGCTTGCGGCGGCGTATACGATAGCGCTTCCGGCTCCCAGGGACCTGAATGCTGGGTCCCCGGGACAGCGATTGCTCGGTGTTTGCATGGCCAACCAGCTCATTTTTCCAGCGCCTCGCTGCCTCTGCTGCACCACCTCTTTCCAATATCTTATCCACCGGCCAGCCAATGGCTTGCGGAAGCCCACTTCCACGTCTTCAATGATCTGAGATGATCCCCTCCACTAGTTTTTCTCCCCTATAGGAACTGCTTGGGTCTCGTATAGCGATGTGATCTCTCTGCAATGCGATCGGCTGGCACGTATCTATCATAATATCATCCAGTCCTGAATATAAGTCCGTCTTTTTTTTTTTTTTTTTTTGCAACTTTTATACTCCAGGCGTGCCCTCGAGTTGATATCAGCCTATGGAGGACCGTCAAGGGCATGCTTATATATATAGTTAGCACATGTATACTGCACCCGCTATATATCCACCAGCTCCCCAGCGGCAGCGGAAGTGCGTCTCCCTTCCCGGCGGGTGGATAATCCTCAAAGATCCAAACGCTGTAGATTCCAATCAACTGGAAACCGCGGAGCAGGCCCGAAACCGTAAAGAATAGTCCTAAAAGTTTCTTTTTCCGCTGAAATATCTGTTTCTTCTTCTTCCTGCCTTTGAAAGCAGAGAGCGTGCTCCTTACGATCTCGCGCCATGCCTCCGCGTCTCGAATGATGTTTTCCATGGAGCTCAGAATTCGATACTATCAAAGATGACCGGTCTCATCTGCGGCTGTCCTAATCTCCGGCCGGGGGCGAGAGAACATGTATTTTTCGTTTCTTGAAGAAGACGCCAGCTATGACATCAATTCCAAGTGGCTGTATCGATTTTTTTTTTTCCTTTTTGGCCTCTTTCCTTCTTTCCGTCAGTGTCTTTCTTTTTCTTCCCGATGTCTCCTGGTCTAGGAGTAATATACGGGGGATTTGTAAAGCTGATGAATGGCCCCCCCCCCTGATTTCCCACCAAAACCTGCAGCCTCAGATAGTTAGCAGCGAGAAAGAAACAGGTACGGAGTACTAGGGCATAGGGCAAGGATAAAACAAATACCCTCGTTACTCCTAGTAGTTAATTGGTCTTTCTAGATATGTTTTCATGCTGACCTGTTGATTTCCCCTGCAGCTATCAACAGGGAAAAGAGATCGATCGAAATACCAGTCTTCAAGTCCTGGCTGCTGGCTGTTTGTCCAGGTGCCTCTTTAGGGAAGAGGAAACTTGATATCAACAAGAGAGCAGATCTGTATATTGATATCTCGGTCATATCCGTCCAGCAGGGCATTGGCTTACTATTCAATTCTGCGATAGCTAGCCAGATTGTTAGGAGAAATTAATATCAAGGGGCGGCCACATACAGCCTCAGCTAAAAATGAGCAGCTGACGTCTCATTTGCGTTGAATTCCCTATCATGCGACTCCTGAACACCTGGCCGACAAGCTGTTTCCTCAGATAAATCCTGATTCCCTCTCCTCTTTGGTGTAAAATCTCAAGCATCGCATGATACAGTATTTTGTGTATTTCCCCTAGCCTTAGCTATGTTTTAATATCATATAACCATGGCAACGGCTTATGAGAAAATACACATACTAAAGAGTACTACGAGCTTCGATATAATCATAAATACCCCGGGAAACATGGCTTGACTGGCAACAGACCGGCCATGTACACAGTATGCGGAGTACCTTTCCAGCCATATCAATCTGAGAATCTCCAATTTGAACGCTGTGTATTACTGCAGGTTATCAGGAAGATTTAGGGGCTATTTGGTGGGTCATCTCGAATGGTAGTACACTTCGATCTCAAACAGAATACCTGGCTTGGAGGGCAGGATTGATAGATTGTTGGTCCAAGTCATGTCTTACAACATGCCTGGTGACCCAAATACAGGAACAAAACGCCATGAAGTGTCAATGGATTGCATGCAGCTTCGGAGCAGGACTTGCAGCCATTTTTCAATTGACCACACACTGCAAGTCCCTTGAATACGCCAGAGGTTGATTAGTCGAAACTGACAGCTAACTAGTTCTCCCCTTCTTCGGCATCCTAAAAGGACTTCGTTTGTCTCTGTTCTGACACATTGTTTAATACTCTCGACAGCGCCGTTCATTACTGTTCCCCTCCTTTGTTGGCACATATTGAGGCACATCGCTAGCCATGCACGGCAACTCTCTGCTCACGAATGAAAAAAAAAAAAAAAAAAAAGAAAAGCCCCTCTCGAGCCCTGATTAGCACGTTCATGCAAGATCGATGCAGGTGCACGCACGATGTCTTTTTTTCCCACCTTTAAACTATGCATCCGCGCCTGCAGCATGCTTGGTTTGCAGCGGGAAACATACATGATAATAATGGATCCGGGGCCCCCTTGAGTCAAGAAACCTGCCGCAGCCTGAGGTATCGCTGCACTGGGTTTGCTTTGGGACGTCGCACTCCTGCTTTGATGCAAGGTCGCTTTTTCTTCTTTTCTTTATGACCCTTGATACAGATCGGCAGTTAGATTGTGATGGGAAGCGAGTTCTATCCGTATACACAAAGGATAAGGCAGAGTCCAAGGGCCCAGATGATAGATCGTACCCGGATCCAAGGCTGCAGGTTCCGCGGCAACCGTTGTTGAGTTGACTAACGAAATAAATAGTTATCCAGATGAAAAAAAGAAAGAAAGAGAAAGAAAGAAAATTGGAAAAAAAAAGGGGACGAAATAACGGTCTCCAATCATGAAAAAGGTTGAGGGAAGGCTGATTATTATTATTATTATTATCGTCTGTTGAGAACACCCATAAGGCCGGACCAGAGAAGCTCTCGTTGCAAATTGTATTGATTCTGCCCGTATTTCAGGGGTAGCTAACCAAGCTATCAAAATAATAAATACATATAAGCAGCCCGCCACTCGGCGCCTCTCGCCTATAAGGCTAACTGCCATGACTGACAAGTGAAGAGACGGCTATTCTCCCCGTGCAGGGCGTTTCACGAAGGAATATATTTTTCTTTTTTACCCGGCCTCTTCCTTATCATTCCCCGATGGCACCCTCAATAGCGATGGATGAGGGCTGACAGATATGCCACGAGTCGTCGTATGGCTTTGATAAACGTCCTGACGGGTTTCAAAATAAGCCATGTTGTCTCTTCCGATGACCAGTTATTATCTGAACGGGGGAAATGACGAAAAAAAAGAAAGTGGCTTATCCGCCTCTGCAGTTCAAGTAATGGATGGACCCTGATAGCTACAAGTTACACAGTCAACGACGAGAAAACATGGCGGCAAACGGGGTAAGATCGTGTTTTAGGAGTCAGCCGTAGCAAGAGTCGTTATCATTGACAGCTGAAGGGTAGGATGACCTTTGTGAAAACCGGTATTTTTACATAGGCCAGCTTCAATGATATCCGATGAAGATTGCTGCCGCTGGAGCCGCTGGGGCGAGGTATCCGCGGTTAAGAGTCCTGCACTTCCTGCACGGTGACGTGTGACAACGGCCGTGGCTCGTTAGAAATGAGCTGGCTCCTCTCTGGGAGGCTTGTTCATGCATCGATATGCCATCTCAAACTAACCATGGGAAATATCAGCCCAAGCACCAGCCAGGGCAAGCTCGTGTAACCTGCAACAATATGAAGACCGTGAAGGAGATTGCGCTTACCGCTTCATCCGTCTGGCAAATTAGAGCAGCAGGCCGCTGACCAGATTTCTCAGAAATGTCTACCACGGTTTGATCCTCACTAGGAATACCAGCGGAATTCGCCTCGCTGTCCATAGAAATTCCGATACATCGGCATTTTTCTGCTATGCAACTTCTCAGAAGCGCACTTCGCTCGCCTATACCCCCTGCAAAGACAATGGCATCTATCTTTCCACCCAGCTTGACGAAGTAATTCCCAATAAACCCAACAATACGATCAAGAAAGATGTCAAATGCCAACTTGTGCATCTCAGTTGGCGGATTGTCCGTTCCGATCTTAGCGAAGTCGGTGGTTCCGGTCAATGCCTTCCAGCCTGACTTCTTGTTGAGAATCTCCTCAGCCTGTAGCAGCCTGTCAGGATAATGTCACTGGTTCAAATGGATTTGTGATACATGCCTTGCTGATATGCATCTCCTTGGTACTCGAAGAGCTTAGCTTGCTGGCCTCTGATGTATAATGAAATACAAGACTGTCGAACCAGTCAGCCAAACACCATGGCCCTAGGTATCAATGACCAACTCAACCCACCTTGCATCGATGTCTCCGCTCCTTGTGGCGCCGGGAAGTCCGGAGAGCGGAGTGAGGCCCATCCTGCAATGCAATGCATATCAGCCATGGGCTCCATTTCTAGGCTGCATATTATCTACTTCCTTTTTTAAAATAGCAGCTCAAGGGATAAGGGGGGGTATGTGGATTGGAATTGGGGCACTTGACATACGTAGTCTCTATGGATTTACCGTCCTGTATAGCACAGATGGAAGCACCGCTTCCAAGATGAAGTGCGATTAGACTTGTTTCCGAGGCCGGTTTGTGCAGAAACTCCGATACAGACCGCAAGATGAAGGAGAAGCTGATTCCATGGAAGCCATATTTCCTCAGCATCTTCGACTTGGCCACCTCCGGGTCTATAGGGTATGTCTTGATATAATCCGGTAGACATTGGTGAAATGTGGTATCAAAATATGCCACTGACTTTGCAGACGGAACCTCCTGCAGACATGTCTTGATGATTTCCAGCGCAGATGTATTGTGTCTAGATCTAGTGTCAGCAAGTTATTGTCCGGAACCCCTATATTGACGGGTCACACCTACAGCGGCGCCAGGTCTTGCAGCGTCTCGAGATAATTAAACGTCTTTTCATGTTAAACGTCTTTTCATGTATGATAACCTCCTCTTCTAGATCTCCTCCGTGGACTACTCTGTGGCAAACATAGGCATAGTCAGAGTTGCTGCTGACGACCTGCAGCTCCTGGTCATGCAGGAGTCTCTTGAGAATGTACTTGAACGCATCCTGCGGGCTCTTGATCTCCTCCTCGGTCTCGTGCTTCTGGTGATTTGAGCCATGTTCGTACTTGAAGACGCTCGGCGGCGCTGTCAGGCCGCTCACACTGGCTGCTGCAACTTCGACGGGCGGGTTCTTGAGATGGTAGACGTTCACCTTGACAGACGAGCTGCCGGCGTTGACGGAGAGGATGACTCGACCCATGGCTAGAGCTGGCTATTTGACCAAGAGCTGCGATATCTCTCAGCTGGGACCCTTCATTCCTACCCTCTGCTCCACGTCTTACGCCTCTATTTTATGTTTCTAGCTGAACGCTCTCTACTCATCGTAGCTACGTCAGAATGTTGGTGGAGAACAGGGATATCCGTCCTACTTTCTCCAACATTATGATGTCAACAAAGCTTCCATGGCTGTGGCGGCGGTTTTCCTTATATGCACCCATGCAATAAGGATTCCTGACAAGTAAATATTCATTTTACTCTGTTATTCCAGTAATTCTGCATCGAGACTCGCCTTGATAAATCAGTATCGGGTTGTCGCTCTATCTATATTGTACCATATCTATACCGGCATCACAGACACCGTAACTAGTTATCAAGATGCCAGGCGAGGTTATCGACCAACCAAACCCAAGGCCTCCTCCGTCACAGCTACCAGACTCGGTGGACGAGCTCAGAGTTCGACTTCAAACAGTCAAGCTGGACGACGGGGTCCGTCGTTCGTTGGAGAAATTCCGTCGAGCTACGGACTACATTGCTGCGGGTTAGTTTTCAATTCCAGGTTGTTAGCTGCCATTAGATCGTGGCTGACCTTGATACTGCGGAACAAAGCTATGATATTTCTCCAGAGCAATGCCTACATGAAACGCCCGGTTAAGCCTGAAGATATCAAACCCCGGCTGCTAGGTACGTACGCTGAAACAGGCTCGCCGCCATCCGCAAATAATATCAAAAAACAAGATATTGTTTCGCTGACGAGAAGAGTCGGCAAGGCCACTGGGGCACCTGTCCTGGTTTGAATCTCGTGTATTCCCATCTCACCTATATGATACGATGCCATGACTTGGATATGCTGTTTGTCACCGGACCTGGACATGGCGCACCTGCGATCCTCGCCTCACTCTGGGTTGAAGGGTCATTGGGAAAGTTTTACCCTAAATACGCCAACGATACCAACGGGCTCACCAAGTTGATCACCCAGTTCAGTACCACTGGCGGATTTCCCAGGTAAGATGGCAATAGTTATTCAAGCCACAACCTCCTCGTATCGCGGGTGTTAATTTCCATTGCAACTAAGGCTAATATAAGTTCCTCTCAGTCACATCAATGCGGAGACACCCGGAGCCATACATGAAGGTGGCGAACTTGGATACGCCCTAGCCGTCTCGTTTGGGTCTGTAATGGATAACCCAGACCTGATAACCGCTGTTGTGGTAGGCGATGGGGAGGCCGAGAGCGGCCCGTGTACAGCGTCAGTCGATCTGAGAAACGGCTCGCACGAGTTTCCATTTATTTCTATTATTTTCTTTGTCGAGCATGTTTCGCTAATTTTGCAAGTAGGAGCTGGAATGGTATCAAGTACATCGATCCCGCAGAGTCAGGGGCTGTCTTGCCGATTCTTCATCTCAATGGATTTAAGATTAGCGAGCGGACTATCTACGGGTGTATGGATGACAGAGAGCTTGTCTCATTGTTCTCTGGTTTCGGCTACCAGGCACGAATCGTGGAAGGCTTGGATGATATTGATACCAACCTGAATAGCTCGTTAGAATGGGCACTAGCAGAAATCCGTAGGATCCAAAAGGCCGCCCGGTCTGGAAGCCCAATCATGAAACCCCGATGGCCAATGTTGATCTTGCGAACCCCCAAAGTTAGTACGAGGTCCTCTTGTATGACATGACATGCCCAAGTGGGATGGCTAACGGCTCTATGTGTAGGGTTGGACAGGACCAAAGAGCATCCATGGAAAAATTGTGGAGGGCTCCTTCGCAGCGCATCAAGTACCGCTGCCAGCAGCTGGGAAGGACGAAGAAGAGCTCAAAGCGTTACAGGAATGGCTTTCTTCATATAAACCGGAAGAGCTGTTCAACGAGCGTGGAGATGTGATTGACGATATCAAATCGATCCTTCCCAAGGAAGATTCAAAGCGAATGGGTCAGCGAAAAGAGGTGTGTGACACTTTTGAAAAACTCAAAATGCCAGACTGGAGACGTTACACAGTCTCAAAGGGTTCCCAGGAAAGTTCCATGAAAACGATCTCTCATTTTATGGGCCAGATCCTGATGGATAACCCCCATTCTATGCGGATTTTCTCCCCAGACGAGCTAGAGAGTAACAAACTTGGTGCCGTGTTGGAAAAGACGGGCCGAAATTTTCAATGCGATCAGTTTTCTAATGCCCGGGGTGGGCGGGTAATTGAAGTATTAAGCGAGCATATGTGTCAGGGTTTCCTCCAGGGATATACTTTGACAGGGCGGACGGGTATATTCCCGTCTTACGAGAGCTTCCTAGGGATCATCCATACCATGATGGTCCAGTACTCGAAGTTCAACAAAATGGTACGTTTACTGCAGTTGCTTGCTTCCATTCTCATCCTTCGAAAGAAGGAGGGATAGATGCTAAGGTTCTTCACAGGGTATGGAAACCAATTGGCGCCGCCCTTTGCCTAGCATTAACTATATCGAGACAAGCACCTGGGCACGCCAGGAGCATAACGGGTTCTCTCACCAGAATCCATCATTTATCTCTGCGGTTTTAAATTTGAAGCCCAATGCTGCCAGAGTGTATTTGCCTCCAGACGCAAATACTTTTCTCTCGACGCTGTCTCACTGCCTGCAATCTAAGAATTATGTCAATCTTATGATCGGGTCGAAGCAGCCAACCCAAATATACCTGAGTGCAGAGGAGGCGGAGACTCACTGCCGAGCCGGGGGTTCTACCTGGGGCTTTGCAAGCACTGATGGTGGTTTAGATCCAGACGTGGTGCTAGTCGGCATCGGGACGGAAGTCACCTTCGAGGTCATCCAGGCGGCAGCCATCCTAAGAAAAGTGGTACCTGACCTTCGTGTCCGAGTGGTAAATGTTACGGACCTGATGATTCTTGGTTCAGAGAGGAGCCATCCGCACTCGCTCTCGGATGAAACTTTTGACGCGCTGTTCACAGCGGACCGTCCGATCCATTTCAACTACCACGGATATGAAACAGAGCTCAAGGGACTACTCTTCGGTAGGCCTCGTGTTGACCGTATCACCATCGGTTGTTACATGGAAGAGGGCTCTACCACTACTCCGTTTGACATGATGCTGCTCAACAGGGTATCGCGATTCCACGTTGCCAAAGCAGCCGTCCTAGGCGGCTCGAGGCGCAATGAAAAGGTAAGAATCCGGCAGCAGGAGCTTCTCACCACCCTCGAGCACGAGATTCGAAGCGCAAGAAAGTACATCATCGAGAACCACAAAGGTAAGCCCAGTTATCTCTGCTCCTGCTTGGATATTTTGAGAGGTAGTCGGTCCACTGACGAGACTGCATGACAGATCCCAGCGACATGTATGACATGCCGAGCTTTAAGTAGTCGTAACAAAGTAGTTGTAATGCGCATATATAGCCGCTGAGAGACAGCCTCAACCAACAGCCATGAGCAGTGGCCATCTAATAGCAGTTTACATTCTCTGATATCAAGTGTCTTCTCCCTCTTCTTCCTCGCCGTGACGTTCGTTCGATGTTGTCTTTTTTGCCTTCTCGTCCGCTTCCGGCAGCGGCTGCCCTATGCACCACGTGACTGACTAACCCGATCGGTAAGCGAGGGTTTGTCCCCACGAAAAAGCGAACGTCTAAAAAAAAAAATCGTGACTTTCGCGAAGTTCTGACGGCCGCAGCCAGATAAGTTCAGCATCTTCCATTTCGACAACCACCACCGGCACCGCCATACGAACGACGAGGGAGCAGCAAATTAACCGTCCCAACGCTCTTGAATTTGTCTGCCCACCATGGCTGCTAACAAGATCGCCGCAAACAGCCCTTCGAGGCAGAGTCCTTCCGACCTCGAGAAGGCTTTGGCTACCGCTCTCAACGACCTGGAGACCAACACCCCCGACTTGAAGGTCGCTCTACGACCTCTCCAGTTTGTGTCTGCTCGCGAGGTAAGGGGAACATTGCCCTTCTTATTTTTCCCGCCTGGCGGACAAGTACTCGGTGCATTGGTGGACTGGCGAATACTTCCTGAAGCGCGGAGCTGAGCATGGTGGTGATATAAAAGAGAACATGGAATAAAGGGACCGGAGGTCTTGTCGCATGAGATACGCATGTTAGGGAGCTCAGGGAATTCAGGAGATGCTCTCGGCCTGCTTCAGGATGCTATCCGCACAGTTCATCTGCTACCGGGGTTCGTACATGTTATAGGTGGAAATCAAACATACTGACGGTTGGTCGTATTGCAGGTTGAGGTTGGCCATGGCAAGAAGGCCATTGTGATTTTTGTCCCAGTCCCTCTTCTCCAGGGATTCCACAAGATCCAGCAGCGGTACGTCAATTCTACATCTACGTAACTTCAAGTATGGGGACTCTCGCTAACATATCAGTTACAGTCTCACCCGGGAACTTGAGAAGAAATTCTCTGACCGTCAGGTCATCATCATTGCTTCTCGACGCATCCTCCCACGCCCCAAGCGATCCACTACCTCCCGCACCAGCCAGACCCAGAAGCGCCCACGCTCCCGTACCCTCACCGCTGTCCACGAAGCTATTCTCTCAGATATCGTATACCCAGTCGAGATTGTTGGTAAGCGTGTTCGAACAAAGGAGGACGGTAGCAAGTTGTTGAAGGTTGTTCTCCACGAGAAGGAGCGTGGTGGTGTGGACCACCGCCTCGATGCATATGGCGAGGTCTACCGAAAATTGACAGGTCGTGGTGTTGCTTTTGAGTTCCCCCAGAGCGGTTCTTCGGAGTACTAGATATTTGGAGTGGGACCAGTCTCAATGAATTCAAGAAATGGAGATATGATGCGGTGCTGCCTCTTTCTCTCCTCTCCTACACTGGGAATAATACCCAATTGAGGAATATGTTTACAAAACAAAAAAACGTTGTACACCACTAAGTATCACTCTCCATCGAGTCAAGGAAGGCGTCGTTATTTGGAGGGAAAATAATACAAGCTTAACGACTTTTTCCTATGTATGGAGCATTACATCTGTTGATGAATCTATAACTTCCTGGATTTACACCCTCGCCACACAGTCAATGTCTAGATATCTAACTTGGCTAAGAATGTCGTCTATTATCAGAAACTCTTGAACTCGTATTCCTGGCATGGCATAGACCTGACGGGAGTTGTATTGCAATGTCAACAAAGTATCACTCTTTCGGTTCGCATATGGGTACTATGTATCAGGGTATCTATGTACTAGCCAAACATGCTAGCAACGAAATAAAACGCTTCAAGAGGCATCAGACTTAATCCTCCCTATCCCAAGTGTCATCCAGTATGCGAGCTCTCTTTTTACTGTATCTGACTCGCTTTTCTTGGTGTTCTCAGACCGGAACCCCAATTCTTCGTTCCCGCCATCTGCTTCCCATTCAATTCTCACAAATACAGGGATCTCAACTATATCTTGGTCTTCGTCGTCCGTATCTTGTTGAGCTTGCTTATTTTTACTCTTAATTGCACCGGGGACAACCTCCATAGCAACAGTGGTCCAATTGCGTCCCTTGTCCCAGACTTTGCCTGCTTCTGCAACTCTCTCAGCACCGCCATGCCGGGAAGATCTCGGATCAGGAATATTCCCGGACTGGAGAGCCTCATCCCAGACATCTGTATTGGCGCCGACTTCAAGTTGGGGACATAGAATCGTTACCTTTGTAGAAACGGGCCCTGGAGTCACTGATGGAGTTGCGAGCGTGACGCGGATAGGATCAAACATATGGTTTTTGAGAGTTAGGAGGAACTGGATAGGTTTTAAGGGCTCAAGTGCTTCTAGGTTGATCGGAAGAGCAACTGATGATTGGTATAGCGGACGGATTGAGGTAAGCGGCAGGTAGCTGAGAGCAATAAGTCTAATGCGGAATCTAGTAGATTGTGGTTTGACTTCCGGTTTAACGAGGATGTGCTTGCATGCTTTGCATCGTTTGGACCTCTTTGTGCGCAGTAGGACCGGAAGCGGTAGTAAGTCATCAACAAATCGTGTGGAAGGCTGTTGAAACTGCTGTTGCTCCATCGACGCCAGCCCATCCCACCCTTCGGCTGCCATCTTCTCAATTACATGATCCTCAGATCCAGTCGTGGGAACAATCAGCCCCTCTGTCTGTGTGAGAGCTTCACGCATAACTGGGGGTTTGGATTTGCTCTTTTTATTATTCCCATGCATCCCGACACCTGTATTGTAAAGAGACATGATACGGCTCAGCGCATTGGGGGAAGAGTATAGACCAAAGTCACCTCCTATCAAGTGATCTGATGGTGATGACGATGTTTCAGCAATCTGAGTGCGGTAGAAATTCTTCAGGGCCGTAAATCTGGCATCATGGCCTAACGCAGGCTTGTTATCAAAGGACATCGGGCTTCCCAACTTCTCATCTTGTTCTTCTTCCGGTAGGGTAGGTGTAGAGGCAAAGCTTGCAAGCGGTGATTTAAACTGTGAGGCCCTAGCTTCCGAAGGTCTTCTGTTCGCTCCGTTTTTCAGAGACAGTAGTTGAGCTCGTATATTGGTTGGCTTATCGAATTTTATATCGATATCAAGGCTTGTCCACATGCAATAGCTACAGGATAGGATCCAAGGACCGCTCTGGGATGCTCCATTCTCCGCATTGTTCATGGCTGTTACTGTTAATGGAGATGTGCAAATGGGACAATTGAAGCAATTACGCGCACATCTAGGCAAATTGTGCTCTTAGTACTATGCTCCTGTGTTTATATAGGGGTATAATTCGTACCTGTTCCCATCACTCCTTACCATGCTGCTTGGAGTTTCAAATAGACAGTTGGGACAATACCAACAAACGATCTCTTCTGTTATACATCTTGCGCATTTTATCTGATGGCAGTCTTCGCAATATAGGAGGTGTTCTGGGGGGTATAAGGAGTAGTTTGCGCGACGTGACCTCGGGTCAAACGTCCGCTCGTCTTCGTCTGAGTCTGAAGCCTTAAGGCTGAGGCTGGAAAGGTCCTTAGAGAGCCGGTTTGAAGCTGGCGTGGGACGAGGGCTATCGACGCAGGGGCATGATATGAAGTTATATGGGAATGGACGCGCCATTATGAGCGAAAGAAGGAGAGGCCGTGTTGAAGAACAGATGTCATAGCATAATCAAGTATAATTCGGTCTATCGTACCGTGAGAAGCCAATATCGCATAATTTATAGAAGTTGTTTCTGCTAGAATCCAGGGGTGTCAGCAATGGCCGTTCGGGATCAAGATGAAGAAGTAACTGACCGGCCTCAGTGTAACTTAGAATGACCTTTAAAATGCGCCTGGTTAGACGTTTAGTTCACTCATGTAGAGATCTAGTCAGATCCAGCTGTAATATGTGATTTTGCGAGCGCGTTGATCAGCTCGTTGCTATTTTGGCGTTTGGTGACGATGAGATCACCTCCGATTTTTTTTTTTCTGTTGACGATTTCGCGCTTGCATCAAGAGCTGCGACGTGCAGCTTCACTCTACCTCCGGGCACACCAGCGAGACAAGTGCCCTGGAGACGACTATGATCAGTGCAAGTGAACTGATGATATACGCTTGTCAAGGAAAGAGGAAATAATATCAACGATGTCTCTCCGCCCATGTCTTCGCAGCCCTTTACTACGGCGAATCAGTCCTCTATCGAGAACCTATGCCGTTCAGACTCCGGGAAACCCGACTCTAGAGGTCTTCAATAGAAGAACAAAATTGTTACAGAAGGACAGAGCAGCAAAGAATGTGGATACCAGCCGGCAGGTTGATTACCTGAAAGACGAGGTTGCAATGCGACTGAGTGACAGATTGCTGGTGGGTTATCTTCGTTACTGGCATACCATTGCGCTCCTGATACTATATCACAGTCTGCTTATGGGTCTTGAATGGTTAGGATATCAAAAGACATTTTCCAAATGTCCTTGACCTCGGCGCAAACAGCTGCAACATAGCTCGAGCCCTAACTTCTACCCCAATATCAAATGGTGAAGGCGACGCAAGCACGGGAACTGGCGAGACCGTTGCAGACCGAATATCAAAAATAACGTGTATTGAGGAATCCCGAAGTCTGCTCTATCGAGATGAATCTCTCCCATTTAACTCTCAAATATCCATAACCCGTGAGGTTATCCCGAGCATTGAGAATCTCCCTTACGAACCAAACACATTCGATGCCGTTCTGTCGTCTCTATCAATGCACTGGATAAATGACCTGCCGTCCCTCCTTGCGCAGGTAAATTCTATTTTAAAGCCAGATAGTCCGTTTATGGCCGTGATGTTTGGAGGGGACACTTTATTCGAATTACGCACTTCCTTGCAATTAGCAGATCTCGAGCGCAGAGGTGGCGTAAGCCCTCATGTATCTCCGCTTGCTGACGTACGAGATATTGGCGGATTGCTGACCAAGGCTGGATTTAAACTGCTCACAGTCGATGTGGAGGATATCGTGGTGGAATACCCTGATACCTTTGCCCTCATGTCAGACCTCCAGGCGATGGGGGAGAGCAACGCAATCTTGCGAAGAGAAGCTGGGCCAATTTCTAGAGACGTTCTATTGGCGAATGAGGCAATATATAGAAGCTTACATACGGAAGAAGGTGAAAGCAATATACCTGCTACCTTCCGGCTGATATATATGATAGGGTGGAAAGAGGGAGAGGGACAGTCAAAACCGTTAGAGAGAGGCAGTGGGCAGGTTAATCTCAAGGACATCATTGGGTCAGAATAGGCCGAGATGCCTGACTCGTGTACAACACTGTAACCTTGTATATAGAATAGAATAGAAGAAAGTCTTCTAAACAGTATGTTTACTCCACCGAAAGAAAGATGGTTATGCATGACCTTTATCGCACATAGTCTATAAGGGGCAGTGGAGATATTACAGGAACGAGCTGCGGTGCTTGGTTAAATTACAATCCCGTAGAGCATTCATCAAGTTGTTGCAACATAGTATCCTGCAATTATTAAAAGAGGCACCTGTTCGTAAAGGCACCATTAAACGGTTCTCCTGTCAGTCATAACACGTACAATTGAACCAACCCCAACGATCTCAACTAGCTTCTCGTGCCAACTCAATAGCACGCTCATCTGTTGGCCACCACCGCCTTCTCCAAGATTTCGACCCTGTATTTGTGAAAACCCGGTGCTCTGTGGAGATACCGACTTTGAGCCGGCATCACTGCTAGTCGGCACAGCCATGCCCTTGTATCTGTTCACCAAGATGTTAATAACGGGGTTAAGCTACCTAAAGGCAGTTAAAAAGAAGAGACATGAGGGACATATGGAGGAAATATATGCCAACGTACAGGTACTTCATCAGACAATCCCCCCGTTCGGCGCCTCCTTCACCGTTGCACACTGCTTCCAGTACTTTTGTCATCTCTGTCTGCCGTATACCCTGTAAAACCTCCACAACGGAAGCAAGATGAACCTCCTTCGCCCTGTCATCGCCACCTAGCGGAGCGGAATCGAGAACATGGCGTAAAGCTCCTTCTGTATCCCCGGATCGAAGCAACTGTCTGATCTGTGATGCAAGGCTTGCTGCCGCGCTGGACGTTGTTGGCGGCGGTAGGTTTGAAGGAAGTAGAGAAGAAATTGGGAAATTGGCAGGCGACTCCGGGTCAAGGCTGTCGATATCAATGGTTCTGTAGTTTGTTATCTGTGGCATTGTGAACCGTGGTATAGAAGCAAACGTCAACTATTGTATCAGGTGGAGGGGTCCGGCGCAGGCTTCGAGAATTCGAGGACAGAAAGGTTGGAGGCCAAGGATGTATCCGTAATAAGCCGGTAATAATAGTAGGATCTAGAGTGGAGGAGACAGAAATGGTCAAGCAACAATGTGGTGGTCTTTGGTGTGTTTGATGTCTGCCTATCTACAGCTCTTGGGAGCGAGTTGACGCCAGGCGGGATGTTGTGGTTGGTGCCAAGACATCAAATGGTGTGGCGATGCGTAGCTACGGCACAGGAGCATAACTACTACATAGAAAAGGGTGTAACTAGATGACGAGAACTACGAAAATATCTGGATGAAAAGCACAGAGGTCAATGATTAAGAGACGATAAAAGAGCCTGAGATTCTGGTATATAACTGCCTAAGTCTGTATACGGCCCATAGGGCTAAGGGACACTGTATATGTGGGTTAATGTCACCCAAAGAACGCCGTCGCTATGCATCAAAATGGGGAGAGAAAACAGTGAAAACGAGCAGTCTTCGAAGATGCAAGAAACCAAGAGAAGGCAAAAGCCCGCGAGGGGGAACCTCTAAGGCAGATGTAACAGCCGTTTAAACGATCGTGAAATGCAGGGATGGGAGCCGCCAAGAAAACAATCAATCATAACGCTGTAAGCGCTAAGGGGTAGGTCGAGAGGTGTGTAGAGGTTAGAGATATAGAAGAAGGAACTGTAGACGTATTAACTGGGGGGTGCTGTGAGGGTTATTGGCGGAGGGGCGATGGTAGGAGGAGCAACGAAAGGGGAAGCGGTATCTGCTTGTTTTTCAATGTCACCGGTCTCTTCATCTCGTGGCCTCGTTTCGTTCAACTCTTCAGCTTGCTGATCTTCTGTCTGAGCTTCACCTTTTTTGTGCACAAAAACACGGCGGAAAGCCTTCGTTATTGGGGTGAAGATGACACGGAAAGCCTTTGCCACGGGTTTCCAGAAGAAGTTGAAGCTGGTAATGACAATGTTCATCACGACCTCGAAGTGTCTGTCGGGGAGACAGCGGACGATCACGGCCCATAGGAGACAAGGCAAAGAGGCTCCGATGCAAATAGCCCATTGAACTCCGGTGAGAGCTTTGACACCGATAGCTGCACCTCCAACAAAAATGATCATGATTTGGCCACCGATCATAATGGCATTGATACCCAAGAAGAAGTAGTTCTTGAACATGCCCTCGAAGATATTGAATTTGTTGTCAAGACGACGGTTGTTAAACTCGTTAAAGATTTGCATCCAAACGAAGGTGTTGAAGACGATTGTGTCCATTTGACCAGCAAGTAGCCCGCTAGGGTCATTCTCGAGATCATATCCAAAAATTTTGGCTCCAGCAAAATAGAGCACGAGCGTCACAACGAGTTGGTAGATGGCTTGTCCAATTATCATCTTCCACATAGTAGTGGTGAAAAGAGGAGCTGACTTCGGAGACGGTTTGCGATCAAGAATTTTTTCCGTAGGAGCATCAGTAGCACTAGATGATAAGTTAGTAAGAATATATTGGAAGGGGCTTATTGTGGCGCTTACAGTGCGAGAGCAGCGAAAGTATCCATGATAAGGTTAACCCAAAGAAGCTGAACGGCATTTAGAACACTTTCTCCCTTTGAATTAGCGAGAGATGAGACGAAGGTCAGCACAACAGCTGTGATGTTGACAGTTATTTGGAACTAGTGGCCGTCAGTATTGGTGTATAGAGAAAGAAACGTAAAAGGAAACTAACCTGCAAAAATTTTGCAACAGCATCGTTTACAGCTCTTCCCCAGGAGATAGCAGTCACAATAGACTTGAAATTATCATCCAAAAGGATAATAGAACTGGCTTCCTTTGCAACTTCGGTTCCGGCAATGCCCATGGAGAAACCAACATCAGCAGCCTTAAGTGCAGGACCATCATTGGTACCGTCACCTGTCACTGCCACAGTCTCTCCAAGGTGTTTAAGGCGGGTAACGAGGATGCGCTTATCTTCAGGCGAGGAACGGGCCAGGACTTGCAAGTTTGGAAGCACACGATCCATTTCCTCGTCAGAAAGCTGCCTGAACTTGGGCCCTTCCATTGCAACACCATCAGGAGTTTTGATACCACATTCTGTTGCAATTGCCACAGCAGTGGTCAAGTTGTCACCTATAGTATGCAATTAGCAACCCCATTTCTGGTGAGATAAAATAACACGATGACTAACCTGTAACCATTTTCACACTGACACCAGCCTTGTTACACTTCTGAATGGCGCCAGGAACTTCGTCTCGAAGGGGATCCTGAATACCAACAACACCAACCCAAGTCATGTTGTTGAAAACATCATTAAATTCAGCACATGACTTATCCTCTTCCATAGTTTTAGCACCCTGCGGTGGCCAACATTCAAAGTCCTTATAAACCATGCCGATGGATCTCAGGGAACGTTTCGCGTACGAATTGATAATATCAAGGATTTCAGATTTAGCCTTGGATGAGAGAACATTTGATTCAAGCTGAGACGTAGAGAGTCCCGAAATGACTCGGCTTGACTGGTAGAGCATGATCTCGGCGGCACCCTTGACCAGTAGTCGGAAGGTTCCGTCTGACTGACGAATAACAACTCCCATGCACTTGCGAGCGGAATCAAAGGGAATAAGCTGGACGATTTCGGCACTGGCACGTTCCTCAGTTAAGCTCAATCCAAGGTATCTTTGAGCAAGGTGCAGCATAGCCACTTCGGTTTTGCTTCCAATGAATGTTTTCTCTCCGTTCTCCTCTCCTTCGAAGGCGGTAGAGTTAAGAGCAATGCTTTTCATCACTAGATCCCGAGCAGCAGTAGAGGCTTCGTTGAACATCTGAGTAACAGCAGATGGACCCTCGCCCTCAGCTTCAGGGGTGCGATCAAAAGTGTCCCTCATTCCGAAGGTTCCTGTAACAACAGTCATTTTGTTCTGTGTTAATGTACCAGTTTTATCTGAGCAAATGACTGTGGCATTTCCCATAGTTTCACAAGCACGAAGAATTCGAACAAGATTGTTTTCCTTGACCATTCGGCTCGTGGCGAATGCAAGTGCCAGTGTGACGGCGAGTGGCAGACCCTCTGATATAGCAGTTAGTAATGGCTAAGGAGGGAATATAGATGTAGCGGACATACCTGGAATTGCAACAACGATAACAGTAACCGCGACGATGAGAATATCCAAGAATTCTTTGCCTTTCATGGCAGGCGAGTGGTGATTATCCGGCAGCTGGGCCAAGAATCTAAAGAGCAGCGCAAAGAATAACGTGCCAGCAGCACTATAAACACGTTAGATGCAGAAGAAGTAGTAACAAGTTCCATGGTAGGATGTACTTACGCCATTCCAAGGCCACCAATCCAGTCGGCAAGGTTTCCTAGCTTGACCTGAAGTGGTGTAGGGTCATTTGAAGTCTGAAGTGAAAGCATGATCTTGCCGTAGGATGAATTTGGCCCAACGCTGGTAACAAGGTATGTTCCAACACCTTCAAGAACTTTGCTGCCAGAGATTATGAAGGGGTCCAGCTTCTTCGTAGCGGTTCCATTGTTGATTCGATCCCAAACTTCGTGTCCATCTGTCTTCTTCATCTGATCTGACTCTCCAGTTGCAGAGGACTCGTCGCATCTCACACCATGCCCAGATAGGAAAATACCATCTGCAGGAATAGCATCGCCAGGTTCAAGATGAAGAATATCACCTACGGTGATGTCGAAAATGGAAATCATAATAGATTTTCCCGAACGAATAGCTTTAACCTCACGGTCATTTTTCTATATTAACAGTTAGTTAGCTGTCAAGAAATGGTCAAGGATTAGCTACACAAACCTTCTTGTTTAGTTTGACGAACTGTCTTTCCTTCTGCCAGTCATTAACCGCAGTAACGATAGTGACAATAAGAATAGCCACGCAAATTGCAACTCCTTCAACCCAGTCCACGTTGCTCCCGCCGCTGAAAGTTTCATAGAGGCCAAGCGATAGCGAAACAACGGCAGCAACAGTAAGAAGAATGATAATTTTATCGTTATAAGCTCTCCATAACAGTACCAAAAAACTGTCGCTTTTCCGTTCAGGTAGCTTATTGCGATCAAAGACTCGTATGCGGTCCGTAAACTGTGCCCCGCCGCTAGATACTGAGGGCTGAGGAGTCGAGGCAGTAGAGTCTTGGTGTTTTGTTGAGCTGCTTTGCACGGCTTCCTCAAAGCTGATGGAGCCTTCCAGGTGCGTCTCATCAAGCGATAGACCAGCTGTTAAATCCGTTCTCAAGCCTTTCTCGAGCCCCTTCAGTCCACCCAGAGCTTTGAAGGCAGCTAATGACTTCGGGTTTAACAGTTTGTTCAGCTGGCCAGGCGAAAATGCGAACGGGTTGTTTTCGACCTCGAAGTCCCGCTTATTGCGCTCGTCTGCTTTTAAGGCTTCAGATAATGGAACGTCATCGTAGTCGGCGCCATCTGATCTGCCAAGTGGTTTAACTGTCGAGCCAGATCGTGATCGAAGGGTGTCTACGTTTGAGTTGACTGAGTTTGCTCTTGACCGAAGAGTCTCTCCGTCGAAGGAGTTTGGGCTTCGGGGGAATAGAAACGAGTTCGCATCGTTAGATGATGACGGTCTGTCTGGAGATAGTTCCTGTGCAGCAGTAGGGCTTAAAGGGCTAATAGGATCTGTTGAGGAGGATGTAGCGTTGTCGTACTATGACTTCGTCAGAGTCGAGGTCGCATGTCAATGTGCAGATATTTTTATAGTACTTACGTGTGTGTCTATTGTTATAGCTGGGGCGAGCAACCGGTTGTTGTTCGCCATAGGAAAAGTTGAGGTCGATAATGTGGTTGACGTTAAAAGATACTATCATGTAAAAGGACAAAAGGCCGTGATATAGGCGTAACGGAACGGAAGAAAAAGGTGTAAATAATTATCGCTGGGCTCGTAAAAGTAAAGGGAGATAACAATGCCCGGAATAGGCTGCTGGTGGGTGGTCTGATCGGTAGGATACTCTTCCAGGGAGATAGCCTCTTTACATACACCTTCAACAACGAAGGGAAAGGCGATGTTGATTATGTCCCCAGCCGCGCTGGGCTCGAGGGAGCTCGATGTCAAGAGACTTGGCTTGCCGCCAGAGACCCCCCTTGGTTATCATGCGGTGGAGACATTCATCTCCTGCCGTTCGGGGATAAGAGTTTCCAGCGAGGCAGTGCAAGTCTTGGACGCCCCAGCGTCAAACGACCGCCACTAACAAGGCATCCTGGCTTGGGTAGCCCCTGCTGATTAGGGCACAATTGTATTTGAAATCCTGAGATCCTGAAATCCTCGGCCGTACGGCGTACACGCTGATGGGCGCAGTTGCAATGTCAGCCATCATGTTCTGTCTGGTGTTTGGAAACTCATCGTACATAGTCAAAAGACGGGAGATTTTGGATGTTTCAACATGGCGGTTAGCATGAGGTTTCGGGAAGTCTATGGATCTCATCTTGAACTCTGCGACTGCATGAAGTGGGCCGGCCAATAATATTGGACGAGTTAAAAAATCTTTAACTTTTTCGCTCGAGGTCTGTCAGGGGCCGGACAGAAAAACGAAAGGCTGCGACAGCCACTAAATTGTTAAAACAGACTGAGTTGAGTAATGTCCCCCGGCCAAAGTGACAGGGCACACGCTTGAACTCGCATTTTAGGTAGGCCATCCTATGCGGATATTTCCTTTTGCCGTTGAGATATAAATACTTCAGGCTGTTCTCGTACTTCCCCTTCATTCAAGAAGAATCCAAGAAGGGCCCAAGAAGAAACCAAAAGTCCGCCCACAGGCAAGATGCATATAAGGCGCCTGCGGGAGGCTAAAAAGCGTATCATTATATGGAGATGAAAAGTCGCTCTCTCGATTGGTGTACCACCCTTCCTGGCCAAGGTACTTTGGCTCGGAAGGGATATATTAAAATCGATATGTTGCTCGGTTGGACTCTCCATATTGAATACAAGGATCAGCCTTCCTAACGCATCCCCTCATCCAACTTGTAGATCTATCATGTCAATTTCCCTTGTCACTGAGCGATTTTTCTCCTCTTGTAATTCATGTGAATCGTAGTGTTTATCTGATGCTCTATTGACGTAGCTTGTGTGCGGAGGAGAGCCCCATGGAACTGGTTCTCCCATATGCTAGCTTGCCAACCAAGGAACTCTCCGCTGAAGAGGTGGATATTACTCCGCCTCTGTTGCCAAGTTGAATATTCCATGGAGGAGCTTGGGAGACCTCTTATTTCACATATGACGGACCGAGAAGTAAAAGATGGTACGGAGTATGCAAGAACAATTCCGGCATGATTAGGTTTCCTCAAAAGCCTGTACGGGGTACGGGAACATGCATGAAAGTCTTCGTTGTCACTCCTTTTCTTGAGTGATCACTCCCCTCTTCAACGCTTCAACCTTAATGCATGATTGAAAGCTCATACTGGAGGCAAAAATAATAGCATGGTACAATATGAATGCCTGAGAAGGGTAACAAGAGATAACGTCAGCTACCCGCCCAGAATGTATCTGATGTCAACGATGAGGCTTGGAGAGAAGGCGCAGTATTTGGCTACTCTGGATGTTGTCGTCGTCGTCGTCGTTTGTATCAAAAATAAAAAAGTCACAGAAAGAGAAATAAAGACGTCACCAGCCACATGCGGCGCGTAACTGCATTATGTCATCGGAGTTAGCCGCGATCACTGGATCACCAGCCACACTTATGTAAGCCTCAGTATTCCATCAAAGGCTTTTGCTTCCTTCCACAGGAATCAACACGATGAAAATACCAAGAAAGCAGACGAGAGAAAAGCTCCACGAAGGGGGCTATGCAAAGAGCATCTAGGCTAAGCTCGGGATCCAGCTCCCCTCTTAGTGTATCGCTGGCTTTGCTTTGTGCAACGACATCATGACACTGCCCATGTGGCTGCAAATACCACCTCCAAGCCTACTTTAATGTCCATGTGTCCCCATCCCTCAGGATTTCAACAAAACGCTGTTCGTCTAAGGAGATCCGACCAGCATGCAAGATTGCAGTCGTCGCAATAGTGTTCTTTAGGGTTGGTAGTCCGCGGTGGTCGAGTTGGTCGAGAGTCACCTGTCCTTCGTTGAGGGCAGTGATAGCGTCGATAAACTTCTCGAAACTTTTATACCCATAGCCTCCCTGACCACCAAAATTCCCTTCCTCGTCTGGAGCATAGCTCATATAGAACCTGCCAAGGAACGGGAGAGACTATTAGCGAGCTTCAAAAATGGAACAACAACGGAAGGCTTTAAACCAAAGCGATGTGCATCAACGTGGAAAAACCTAAAACAGCTATCCGTTCATTGTCCTGACGGCATAACATGTTCAAGTAAATGCACGCTTTGCCGTTCTTTCACTTGAACTTACGGGTTGCACCACACAAGCCCTTCATCGGTTGCGATATCGTATCCTCTCTTGGCCTGATTGATTCTTATCTCGCCCTTCGATCCCATCCCTAAATAAAGCATTAGAA
>NW_003315420.1:0-72824 GCF_000151505.1 Trichophyton verrucosum HKI 0517
CTGGCGAAGGGCTACCGAAGATGCTACGCCGTCCCCTTTTGATGACCCTCGCAAGAAGCGATGCCCTGAATCTGCCATCCTCGTCGCCATGGAATCGCGCGATCTCAGTGCCCTGTGGATGCTGCCGGCCGGCCCCCCGCCACCGGGCGTGAAGTCCAATTTCGTGAATCCTCCAAGCCTGGCTATGCCGATAGTCATTATGAATGCGATCTCGTTAGCTCTGATGATGGTCGCAGTGACGGCCAGGTTCATTGCAAAGAGCCGTTATTCTCAGCAGCGCTGGGACTTGTCTGATGGTGAGCATCATTTTGACCCCAAGAATTGAATTATCCTCATGGTTTGTATTTTGCTGACGTTTTGGATAAGTGTTTTGTGTGCTTGCGACGGTTCGTATACATAAAATTCATAGTGACTGATGCACGTAGCCAGCCTTGCAATACTAATCATCGTGATGTAGATGGGTTCAATAGCCCACTCAGCCTTGACCATTCACAGTACATCCCCTTGTTTCTCCATGAATGTGGCGTAGAGGCTTACCTGTGCATTAGATACCACTATCAACTATGGGAGGCATATGTGGGATATCCCAGCATTGAGTCTCACAGAGTCGAGGACCAAAGTGAGCCACTCTCACTAACTATGGACACGGAGGGCTGCTGCATACTAACAGGACTAGCAATATGCAGCTGTCGACATTATCTATATCTTGACAAGCTTCTTCATCAAGATATCAATCCTTCTGCTGCTCAACCAGCTTTTCCATGTCATAAGGCAACTTCGCCTGTTGATTTACATCGGCATAGTGGTTATATCGATTGTAACCATCCCATATTTGACAATATCTAGCATCCGCGTGTCAAGATGCAACGGTATCAAGGCCCTGGGTATTATGATATGCAGCAACAAGGTAGTGAGCACGACAAACCTCGTCTTTGGGCTGTGGAATGTCCTTAGTGATTTCTATATTCTTGCAATTCCTATCAGCCAGATCCAGGGCTTGAAAATGCCGAATAAGAGGAAGATAGGAGTCCTGACCCTCTTCCTTACTGGGTTCATGTACGAACTACCGCGTTCATTGATAACTAATGGTTAGAATGGTGACTGTGCTGATCGCATTTCTAGTGCATGTTCGATGAGTATAGTCCGACTGGTTATTATTATAGCCAAGTTCAACAAGAAAGATGCGATATACACGGGTGCCTCTTTATCGCCGTACAGGTTTGTTTCCATCCATTTTAATTTGGTTGATGCATTATGCATAATAGCTACTGACTGGCCTGTAGCGCTGTTGAGATGAAGTTGGCGATAATCTGCAGCTGCGTTATTTTCTTCCCTGCTTTCTTCCGGCAGAGGAAGACGAAAGGTTTAGCAACGCAAGGAAGCTCATTTTGAGGCCTAGTAGACGATACGCTGGCTATGATGTATAGACTTGTAAATAAATTAACAAGGGACGCCGGCAGGAGAAAGCCGGCAACCCCTGAGTAACGACTCTCCTAGTTACCGTATGATGATTTTAATGCGAACCAAGTCCCGGAACCCCAGGGTAGATCAATCCTTTGCAGTAATAATATTCCACGGCATGGTTCGTACGTTGTGGTTAATTGGAGCAGGGATCTCAGGTTCTTTGTCCGTTTGTTCGCCAACTATAAATACAGAGCCCGCCCGCCTGTTGTTGGTCAATAGTCTTGATGAAAACATCGTCACATTACTTAGGGTCGTAAGTACCATCAACAAAAGCTATTGAGTCATTATGATGGATCCAGTTCTGGTGATAGGAGGATGTGGCGGGTTGGGCCATACCATCGTTAAACAACTGCTGGAAAAAGGAGACGCATCAGACGTGACAGTGTTTGACATTGAGACGAAGAGAAACATCGTGGAGGGGGCCAAGTACATCAAGGGAAGCATAGGCAGCAAGGAAGACATCCAGAGAGCCTTGCAACAGGTCAAGCCTCGTACCATCTTCCACTCAGCCTCGCCTCTGCTTATGCAGCAGAAGAATACCCAGCGTCTCTACGAGAAGATAAACGTCGAGGGCAACCGGTATCTACTAGATGCCATCCAGGAGGTGCAGTCCGTTAGAGCTTTGGTCTACACATCCAGCTCCTCCGTTATCCACAATGGCTTTTCCGACATCATAGAGGCCACCGAAGACCTACCCAGAGTCTTTTATCCAGAACAGCCAGAGTTCTACTCGCACACCAAAGCACTGGCAGAGGAGATGATAGTTGCAGCGAACAGGACAAATGGTTTGCTGACGGTAATCCTGCGAGGCACAACTCTTTTCGGCGAAGGGGACACTCTGACAATTCCTCACATGGTCAATAACGCAAAGACCGGACGCAACAAGGTCAGAGTTGGTGACGGGAAGAACCTGTTTGATTTTACGTATCTAGGCAACTGTGCCTACGCCCATATTCTAGCCGCCAAGGCGCTGGTCGAGATTGATCCGGCTGCGCCACCACCACCGGCCGACAAGCGGGTTGACGGGGAGGTCTTTGTGGTGACCAACGACGAGCATATATCATTCTGGGAGTTTGTTTATGCTGTGGGCGATGCCGCTGGCTATCCGACCAAACGAGAGGAGATCTGGCAGGTCCCAGCAGCCCTCTTCTTTGCCGTTGTCGTCGCGGTTGAGTGGACTGTCTGGGCCATCAGCCTGGGCAGGAGAGAGTCGAGGCTCAACCGCAAGATGGTTCGCTACCTGTCCATGACGCGAACATTCGACATTTCGAAGATCAAGTCCAGGCTGGGCTATCGTCCGCTGGTGGGCATGCAGGAGGCCATCAAGCGCTCAGTCGATGCCTACATGAGGGAGCAGTCCGCTCAGTCATGACATCTTCTCTTATATGTATCCTACACACTTTGTCGTCTGTAGATTGATAAAATCAGTATCCTGCCAGCTTTATTCTATTCAATCGTAGGTTATCAGCCTGTCAATCCGAAGCTGAAGTAGCTTTTGACGTCGTTGAAGTCGACGTCGAAGTCGAAGTCGAAGTCAGAGCCAGCCCGGAGGCTTTCTGGATTACATAATTATATTACATAATCAAATGGATAAATATTCTTCCGTGGCTTGATCAGGTGATCGCGTCGGCCACGTGATGCCGGCTAACGTCGGTCTGCGAGTCCCGCCTTTCCCAGCGCCGCAGCCGAAACGGGCAAAAAAGCGACTTCTCGACATTTCAACTTCCACGACTTCCACCAGCAACGACAACAACAACAACACCTCGAGCTTGCCGCTGCAGACGCCGACCTCACTGCTGGCCGCCAATTGAGCTATACCCAGGCAGACGCCCGCCACAGACGCAGCACGGACGGACGGACGGACAGTCGACAGATACGCCGTCTAAGCAGAGACCAGATATAGATTCGGCATGGCGTCCCGAACAGCCGTGAGACGGCTCCTGTCAAGAGCACAGCCAGGCAATGCCCGTCTATACTCGTCCCACGCCCCCGGGGCGACGATGAATGTGCCCGTCAACTACGCAGCCACGCCGCTGCTGCACCACGCTCCCTCTTCTCTCGCCTCGAACAAAGAGCTGCCGGCCAACGCTCCCACCAAGCGCCTGAACCTGTACCAGTCCATCAACTCGGCTCTGCGGACTGCCCTAGCTGCTGACGAGCGAGTGCTGCTGTTCGGCGAAGATGTTGCCTTTGGTGGTGTCTTCCGCTGCTCTGTCGACCTGCAGACCGAGTTCGGCTCCGAGCGAGTCTTCAACACACCGCTGACAGAGCAAGGAATTGTCGGATTTGGCATTGGAGCCGCTGCTGAAGGGCTCAAGCCTGTAGCCGAGATTCAGTTTGCGGATTATGTCTTCCCGGCCTTTGACCAGATCGTCAACGAGGCGGCCAAATTCAGGTACCGTGAGGGCAGCACCGGCGGCCATGTTGGCGGGCTCGTCATCCGAATGCCGTGCGGTGGTGTTGGCCACGGCGCTCTGTACCACTCGCAGTCCCCCGAGGCCCTCTTTACCCATGTTCCCGGCATGCGTGTTGTGATTCCTCGTTCCCCCACGCAGGCCAAGGGTCTCCTGCTCAATGCTATCCTGCATTGCAACGACCCGGTCATCTTCATGGAGCCCAAGATTCTGTACCGTGCTGCAGTCGAGCATGTCCCAACTGAGTCGTATACTTTGCCTATTGACAAGGCGGACGTTATCAAGCAGGGAGCTGATGTGACTGTCATCTCTTACGGCCAGCCACTTTATCTCTGCAGCCAAGCCATTGCTGCGGCTGAAAAGGACTTCAAGGGTGCAACCGTTGAGCTCATCGACCTCCGTTGCATCTACCCCTGGGACCGTGAGACAGTGCTCAACAGTGTGCGCAAGACCGGTCGTGCCATCGTCGTGCACGAGTCCATGATGAACGGAGGTGTCGGTGCCGAGGTAGCTGCCAGTATCCAGGAAGGCGCTTTCTTGAGCCTCGAGGCTCCTGTCAAGCGTGTCACCGGCTGGGATATCCACACAGGACTTATCTACGAGCGTTTCAACATGCCAGACGTTACTAGTAAGCTTCTCTATAGTAGCAATGTTGCTTTAGCTACATCATTAACTATACCTTCCATATCATGCTAACTTTTGATTTCTGTAGGAATCTACGACGCCATCAAGGAGGCTCTCCACTACTGATTCTAGACATCTAATCACCACTTTCGATTGCCTCTTATGTCGTCGGCACAATGACTTCGACATCCTTTGCTTTCCTCCCCTTTTCCCGCCAGACCTCCCTTACCCATATCACGTGATTATTCAAGTCACATGATCATATCAATCAACCTCCAGACGTCACTCCATCCCCCTTTTCCGCCTGGATACTGGGTGGCACCTCCTTTCTCCTTGATGTTTGCCCAGTGACATTTCAGAAAGGCTCCTAGCAGTATAGAGTCATCTATCTTCAATGACAAGATGCTCGCCCGAGCGCAGGTGCAGTTGGCAGCATGTTTTATGCCATGCATAGTTCCTTATCTTCCATTCCCTCCCCTTTTTTTGTTTGCTCTAAAAGAACCTATTTTTGCTTCTTATTACGCCCTACACGTTGCAATGTATACATTGTCAGAGAACTGTTGGATACTTGGCTATGATCTTGCCAGAAGGACAAGATGGCAGATGTATAGACTTTGACCTAGATTATAAGAAATATACGAGTGTTAGATGCTGTCAAAGCTGTTCTTCTCACATTCCTCACTACAAAGCCATTATCTAGGTAACTAAGTCTTTGTTTGTTTGGCTAGCGCGTCTTTGTCTCGCTTCTCTGTCATCAGCTTTGTGGGCGTTTGATATCAACAAACCAAAGCCCCATCAAATATCAAATCAACATCCAGATCAGATCAACTACATCAGATCAACCAAATCAAATTAACTAGATCAAGTCAACTAGGTCAGATCAACTAGATCAGATCACCGTATCACGTCAAGGAATGTCACCGTCGTAGCCTCGTAGCCATGGCATCAGGGTGTCCTGCTGCCAAATCTCACTTGCTGTCCTGTCCTCGCTGATGTCCTGCGCTAGCAGCCTGTCCTGCTCTCGCTAATCACGCTCTTCCACAGACACAGAGTGAGAGAAGTGAAAATTCTTTCTTTGTTTCCTGCGTTGCTAGCGCAACAGTCACTGTCCTCGCCAGATCACCAAGCTGGGTATAAATATCTCTCCTCTCTACCTCCCACCCCCCCTTTTCCTCTCTCCTTTTTTTCTTTTCTTCTCCGAGCAAGTCTTTTGTCACCTCTCATTACCATCATAACCACGATCATATCGACCATCTCGGCCATCTCGACAACCTTTACACCCTCACGCCTCCTCCTGTGCTCCTTGAGACGCCCTCAAAAGCTATCAAGCCGTAGCCCCTTTTCTCTCCTCGCTCGGTATCAAACCTCTCCCACTTGATACCGAATCAACAAAAGACTTCTCCTCCACGAAAGCTCGCTGAAGAGCCCTGCCAACCAAGAGTCGATCCTAGTCGACTCTCTCTTCGCGTTTTCGTGCGCGTCTTCGACTGTTTCCTCTGTCGTCGACCCCCTTTTTCCTCGACTCCTTACTCTCGACAGCCAAAACACCACTGTTCCAACTTGAGCAGCTCCCTCACGCGCTTGTATCTTCCTGATATCAAGACGTCGAGGTCGTAGTTCCCTGTTCGACAGTGCCAGAGACTACCGAGTCTTGAGAAGAAAGAAGTTCGATCCCGTTCGTTCTTCTTTTCGTAGTCCCGCTCTCTCAACGAACGACCCCCTTTTCAGCCATCCAGCCAGTCAATCATCCAACAGCAATGCCATACAAGATGTCTCCCCTGGCCATCTTGTGTGTGCTGGTCACGATGGTAGCGTGGTCCCTGCTCGCTACCATCGTCGAAAGCGTCGAGCTTGCCGCCGACGTTGACAACGACCTCCTGTTCCTGGTCTGGGACAACCCCCTGTTCTCGGGCTCGCTCGTGGACTACGCGACAATCTGCCCAACGGTTTTCAGCGCCCTCGTCCTCGCTGCATACGCCATGTGCAGCGGTTCCAGCACCGTCGACCTGCTTGTGCGTGCCTCCCGTGGTGTCATCCGTGGCATCACGGGCTCGCCATTCTGGCACGCACTCGTCAAGGGAGACCTGCTGGGGTTGGTACTCCTCGCTCTGGGGACTACCTTCGACATGACGCTGTCGCTGATCCGTCCTCAATGGGCCGACCGCATATACGCCGACCTTGCCATCCATCAGGATGTGCCAGTCGTCGTCGCGGTTCTCGTGAGTTACCCCCTTCTCTCCCTCATTCTTGCATGTTTTGATATCTCGTCCTGCCCCTTGCAATTACCATATTGAACAGGCATAATTCTAATTGGTATATAGCTCCCGTCCGCGCTTATGGTAGGCTGCTTAATTGCAGCTCCATCATTGCTTGCCTACGGGTCCGGAATGCTTGGCGTATTCATGGACAACACCGGTGTGCAGTCCCCAAGATGCCACAATCTTGAATACCTAGGCGTTCCGGTCCCGTACTCTGGGCAACGCGATGTCGCTTTCCGACGTCTCTTTTGCGAGGGAGAGCTCGCCGGATTCGAACTTGCGGAATGGTGGGAGGAATTTGTAGAGACCCAGCTCTATGTAAGTAGCCCCTGAGCAACCCCCTGAATACCCAACATGAAAATTATACAAACCAATGCTAATGGGGTATATAGAACTGGGAGATGTTCCAACTCGTTGCCTTTACCACGGTATTGGCTGTCGTTGCCATCTTTTTCATTGCGGAATGGGCCTTCATCGAAATCCAGCGTGACAGCACCTGTGTCGCCTGGCTCGACACCCTAACCTCCGCCCCAACGACAGACAATGGCGATACCGTTGCCAACGAAGTTGGAACACCCGTCGAATCCCGGCCATCTGGCACCCATCACAGCGCCGACCAGACCACCGTCAGCACGACCAAGGATGCCGCCACCAACACTGACGCCGACAACAACCTCGCTGTGATGGACCAGATGGCGTCCCGTATCAGGGACCTCGAGCGTGTCAACAGCACTTCAACCACGACTGTCACTCGCCTCCAGGCCGAGACCTACGACTTGGCCTACGAACTGATGACCAAGAACCAGTCTCTGTTGACCACGCAAGAGGAATGTGCCAACCTTGAGTCACTCCTGGCCCAGCAAAGAGAGCTGCAAAACACCAATGAGGCCAGGATGACGAACCTGCAGCAGCAAATAGCAGCTCTCGTATCATCCAACAACGCTCTGCAGGAGCAGGTTGCTGCACAGTCCCTGCAACTTCAAGAACAAGCGGCCCAACAGCTTGTTGCGGCAACCATTGTCACGCCAGCCGAAGCACCGGTTGTCGCCACTCCCGTCCAGGAGTTGGAGGCACCAGTCGCCGAGGCTTCCGTGATGATGGTCGATTCCCGGCCACAGCCAACCGAGTACCACCACCACCACTACCACCATGAGGCCCTGCGTTCCGACAAACGCCTGGCGGCGCTGCTCAGACGCCAACTCCAGCAAGCACGCCGCCAGAGACGCAACCTCATCGCCGGGAACTCGAAATGCCGCGAGCAGCTGTCCGCTAAGGAACGCGCCATGGACGATGCGGCCATGGCTCTGGAGGCCGAGCAGAAAGCTGTCAGCCAACTGAAAGAGCGCAACGAGGCCCAACTTCGAACGATTGCCGCCCTGGAAATGGAAAACAACGAGCGGGATGCCGAAGTCGCTGACTTCGAGAAACAGCACGAAGCATACGTGGCTGACCTCAAGCAGCGACTTGCGGACCAGACCGCCGTTGTTGAAAGTTTCTGGGGCAAGGCGCGGGAGAAGGACGGCCAAATTGCCGCACTGGAGGAAAAGCTGCGCAGCCAAAGCGAAGCCATCCAGGACAAGGACTCTAAAGTCGACGTGACAGAGTCCATGTATCAAGCGTTCCTTGAAGAACGGGACGAAGATATCGAGAAGAAGGATAAGGAGCTCCAAAGACAGGAGAAACTTATCCAGAAAAAGGATAAGGAAATCCAGAGGCTCAAGGAGAGCAAGGACGCTCTCTCTCAGGAGCTCGAGCAGAGCAAACAGAAGCTCGAGCAGACCACAAAAAACTACAATGTCCAGAGAGCGCAGGTTCTCAAAAACGCCAACACCATTGAGAAACTGCGCCGCCGGGTTCAGCAAGAGGGACAAGCAACCCAAGGAGGCCAGCCAATTCCTCGAGGAGCACCACAGCCAACTAATGAGGAGCCGCGCGAGAAGCCGGCTGCCTCTGGTGCTTCTCAACCTCCTCCAGCCTCTTCCTGAACTCGGCGGAGTCCTCACCCCAAAAGCCCCGGTAAAGAGACTGCCAACGACAATTGATCACGGATACCGCCTCGCCTTCACCTTCACCACCCATTTTTGCTCTTGCCACTGCCACCATCGACGGCCACCAGACAATCACCGCCTCCAGCCACCAGCAGGGTCTCCTTCTGCTTTTCCCGAGTCTTCGGACTCTGGGTGATGAGAAGTTGTTCCCCTTTCCCCTGGAGACGTAGAGCAAAGGCGATTGGCGACCCTGATCAATTCTCTTTATCGGTCTCGTGTTGGCTTGCCAATTTTGCATCACCGGATGCACCAGCACGAGATCTGGACCTTATCCTTCTTCTTGATATCAGGAACTTACATGATAGTGCAGAAGTTGCAGCAAGATATACCACAAATACATGCATTGTTGTGACGAAGCCAATGTATGGATATCCTTCTGTGGTATAAAGGCAAGTGACTCTCCTTCCAAAAATATCACCAGCGTACAGACGCACACTTAGCCTTCAGCAACAACTGCACTTTGGCAACTCAGGTCTACCTGTTTTCCAGTCGAGTCGATTCACCCATACAGCTTCGCATGTAGATGCAAGCTGCGATACCCAGCATTCGACTCCCGCGCCTACACACTGGAGACAAAGAGACCCTCGTCGCTGAGCAGCGCCTTCGGTTGATACAAAGTCTTTGGACCACTCTCATACACACATCGCCGCCAGTTTACCTAACCTTACATTTACCCAGCGATGATGACCAAAGACTGAGGCGCTGCTCGCCGAGATACCCCGGGACAAGGAAAGAATCAAGAGCACACACCTCCATGAAAGAATGACTCGACAGATCTTCGCCTGCAGCCAGCATATTAACCAGCCAGACCGATAGATAGATCCAGGCTCTTTGATTTCCTACCTTGTCCCGTCGGGTTGCCACTGTAAGTTCCTCCGGGACATTCGACGGGAGCCACCAGGGAGAGATGACGGGCACACAGACAGACAAACAGCATGGACAGCGGCACGAGATGTGAGAGATCCTGTGCCGCTAACGCGACCCTTCCAGCACAGCGTCTTTGGCGTCGATATTCAACATATCAACATCGACTTTTGCCAGCAAAAGTTGACCTGACGTCCACTTTAGCTTCCGCGCTGACTCAGCCACTGCTTTCAAACTACCCTGCAATGACTAAGCACTTCTGCCAGCATCGCGATATTCGAAACAAAATCTGATGCAAGAAAAGCAAAGAAAAGAAAAGAAAAAACGAAGAAGCAGCAGAAGAAAAGCAAGCAAAAAGCAGAAGCAAGACGAAACGCGAAGTCCAGCCAAGTCCGCCCGTCGCTCTTCCCTGGCCGCATCAATCTAACTTATTATTTAACCCTGGACTGCACCAAGCGGACGCCCTCTCAAGCATCAGCTCTTCCTCCATCCCCATCAGAATCTTGAAGACAGCCCGCCCCGACCTCACCCATTTGATGTCTTGTTGAGAAGAGGACGCCCTTGACAGTCTCAGTTGATATTTAAACTACCCTGCATTCGGTTATCCGCATTGACAGGCATTATACGAACCCTCGCCGACCTACCGTGGATATCACCACATACAGACAGACAGACAGACACAGACAGCTATTTCGATTGGCCTGACCACTTTAAATGACTCTGACTCGTGGTGGTGGTGGATTGCCCGCTGGTCTTGCCTTGACCAAGCTCGTCTTATGCTCGCTGTCTCGATTACCTCTCCTCTATGCCGCGCCGCTGACATCCTCGGCCGTTGAGAAACTCGCTCATGTTCCAAAGCCCCCGGATGAGTTCAGTCTATGGCTCTACCTCAGCATTGCTGCGGCGCTCGTCCTCAGCGGCGGCGCCTTTGCAGGACTTACTATCGCGCTGATGGGCCAGGTTAGTATTTACTCTATCGACAGCCTGAGAGGAACAGTTTTTACCTTTGTCATTGACGCTCGATGCTAACTGTCGTACTTATTCAAGGATGAAATCTATCTCCAAGTTATCCAGACGTCTGGTGAAGGAGCAGAAAGAAAACAAGCTGCAAAGGTCCTTGACCTGTTGAAAAAGGGAAAACATTGGGTGCTTGTCACACTTTTACTGAGTAACGTTGTCGTGAATGAAACACTTCCCATCGTCTTGGATCGGTCTCTCGGCGGTGGTTGGCCTGCTGTCGTCGGCAGTACCGCATTGATTGGTACGTGTCCTTTGCCTCCTTGTGTGACTGCTGCAATGCAGCCAATACAGAATATGCTGACGCCAAACCTGCAGTCATCTTCGGAGAAGTTGTCCCCCAGTCGATCTGTGTGCGCTATGGGCTGCCGATTGGAGCTTGGATGGCATCCGCTGTCCTTTGCCTGATGTATATTACCTCTCCCCTCTCGTATCCTATCGCAAAGCTTCTCGACAGACTTCTCGGTGAAGATCATGGGACTTTTTATAAGAAAGCTGGATTGAAGACCCTCGTTACGCTACACAAGAATCTCGGCACAGCCGGCGACCAGCTGAACTCAGATGAGGTTACTATTATCAGCGCCGTTCTGGACCTCAAGGAAAAGTCCGTTGGCAGCATCATGATCCCAATGGAAGACGTCTTTATCATGTCGGCCGACACTGTTCTCGACGAAAAAATGATGGACCTTATCCTCTCCCAAGGATACTCCCGCATCCCAATCCATGCTCCAGATAACCCCCAAAACTTTGTTGGCATGCTTCTGGTCAAGATGCTGATCACATATGATACCGAAGATTGCAAAAGAGTCCGGGACTTTGCCCTTGCCACCCTTCCAGAGACCAGAGCAGAAACAAGCTGTCTTGACATTGTTAACTTTTTCCAAGAAGGCAAAGCTCATATGGTCCTAGTCTCCGATTACCCGGGTGAAGATCATGGCTCTCTCGGCGTCGTTACACTCGAAGATGTTATTGAGGAGCTCATTGGTGAAGAAATTATCGACGAATCTGATGTTTTTATCGACGTTCACAAAGCAATTCGCCGTATGGCTCCGGCACCCAAATTCAACTTTCCAAAGGGACATTTCGTCGAAGTACCTCCCTCTGCTCACGATATCGGAGTAGAAACCCTCACTACCACCCGTACTACCGACAGCGAACAGCAAAATGAACATACTCAACTATCAAAAAACGCTACTCATGTCGGTTCTCCTCCACCACCCACATTTTACTTACGGCAAACACCCGTCGTCGACAAAAAACCTGATGGTTCTAGCAAACCAATTATCCATAGAGGCGCCACGGCAGAGATTAAAGAGCAACTCAAACATCTCGGACCATCAAACTTAGCAAGCCGTCCTCGCCAAACCCGTTACAATGCGGTCAAAATAAAACGAGGTGGAATCTCACCTTCGAGGTCCTCTCAAGCACTGAGTGCCCGCGACTCCTATGATTATCATCCACACTCAGATGTCCAACCATCTGAATCAGACAGTCTCTTGGTAAAATCTACAGGTGAACGTGCAGTCAACCCCAAGGAGCCGACATCATATGGTACTACAACAGACCAATCTAACCGTCCACTTTATCTGCCTCATTCCACTACGGAACCAAATATCAAACAAGGCGATGCATCAGTCCCTCTCACATCATCACCGTCTCAAATACCGAACACAACAAATACAACTACCGACTCACTGCCCACTATACATGGTCCTTCTCCATCATCCAAAAATGGAACTCGTTCACCGAGTGCCAATTCAGACACGCCATCTTCATCCACAATATTCCACCCTCGCGGCCCTACAAGAAGTGGCAGCAT
The DNA here is from genome assembly GCF_000151505.1 of Trichophyton verrucosum HKI 0517. Lineage (NCBI taxonomy): Eukaryota > Fungi > Ascomycota > Eurotiomycetes > Onygenales > Arthrodermataceae > Trichophyton > Trichophyton verrucosum. The sequence goes on from NW_003315420.1 coordinate 12,509, forward strand.
AACCGAACAAGTCGTTGACATCCACGGCATCCGCAAAGTCGTCTTACAAACAAGCGACCGCAACCTTTCAGAATGCGACAGCAATCAAAGCGTTCGTCCCTCATCTTCCTCTCAAACAAGTGATACCAAGGAATCTGCCGATCTGGAACATACAACCAGCGAGCAATCAACTCATCAATCCAATGGATCAAATAGTGCTTCTGGTAAAAAGAAGCGAAGACGCAAAAGAAAACCTACCGGATCATCAAAATATGACGATCAGAATGACGAATCGCAACACCTTCTAGATTAACGAGACATAATTCCGTTTCCAAGTTTTTTTATTCATGTTACCATTGCTTGTTTTATTGATGTGGATTGAAATTGGTTTTTTTTTTTCTTTTTCTTTTTCTTTTACTAATGGCTGGGTTTACTAAGTTTCTTGTTTCTTTGCAAGATGAATACATCCGTTTGAAGCATGCCGTCGTCTGTATATCAGTCGTCCTGTTACTCATGTTAAATATCCACAGAGCATCCATTTTTCAGGGCTTAATTATTCTAATTTGCTATTAATCAATCCTGCCCTCCTATCACCTCCGTTCACCATGTGCTCGATAGCTAGGGACGATGCATTTATAGAATTGCCAATATATTTATCCTCTCCGGGCGTTTCAGCTTTTAACACATAACCTAGTGGCTATATTGTAAATCTACGAACTAAACTATCTACAAAGAAAATTCTAGGTTGCGCTCGTCTAGTAGATAATATCTATAGAGAAAAATGAACGCCTCCTGCCAGTGCAAAGTGTAAGTTATCCCCATCTATACCAGCAAACAGTTTATTCAGCAGTGGGGATAGGCTGCTTCTGCATGATCTCCATAGCTCTCTCCTTCTCCCCAGTGGTGCGATCTGCTGCCAAAGCTTCTGCCGTCTGAGTCTCCCAACCGGCGATAGCCTGAAGGAAAAACTCCTTCTGCATTTCACGGGATGGGGGTTCGGCTACTGTCTTCCCCCTTCTCTTCCTCGAGTCGGGTGTCTCTCTGATACTTGCATTGTCACCATCAATCTTGTTGCAATACAAGTCGTCGGTGTCCGCGGAATCGGTAAAGTGAAAAGTGCGGAACTCAGTGTTGGCCCAGCCGGTGCCTGGCCATTTGGGCGAAGGACGACCGTTAGCATAATTATTCGGGCTTGGTTGCTTTTTGGTGACTTTATTTGCACATTTTAACAAGGGAAGGAATTCAAAGTTATGCCAGTTGAGGAGCAATATATGAGGGAAGGGTGTGAAGGGTGATCTTACGTACCTTGGTAAAGAGTGCTATCTTGCCAATCTTCGCTGATGTAGTGGAGGACACCTCCATGGGAAACCACAGCGATGTGCTTTTCTGGCCGGGCTTTCAGCCATTGTCTGGCCTCACGAGCACGTACCGTAACAGACTTAGCATTCGCTGACCACCTCTCTGTTGTCTATATAGTAACTCATTAGCCTTGCCGCTCTTTGCCTGAAACAAGGTTAGAGGATTCCCATACTTTATCATTCCAGTCTTCTGGGACCAAGGATAGGTCGACGGGCAGTCCTTTCTTTTCGACCTCCTTCTTTAGATCGACAAGGTCGCTTCCAGTATCACAAGGAACATCACTCGTTTCTTGTATTTCGGGCAGTGCAATGACTGTAAGGCCTTTTTCTTGGATGATATTTGCAAAAGAATGCAGAGCTGTGTAAATTGTTCGGCGAAGAGGCGAGGCGACTATTAATTCAATATCTGCGTGATAGGGGAAGTTTGCCCGGAGAGCACGGCATTGCTCTTCGCCGAACGGGGTGAGCAAGGGGTCCTGGAGGACATGGTTTTCCACGCTGAGGTTATGAAAGCCCTAGTACAACGAAATTAGGATGGAATATATCACTAGGGAATAATTTCTACTAACCTGCGCATGGCGGACGCAGTGAAGGACTGGAGGCATCTTATTACCCCGGTGTTCGTATATGAGCGGGGTTGTGATAGTAATTTCTGTTGCGTCTATCAAAAAAAAAAGGGACCAAAACAGATGAAAAAGAACAGAATAAATCGTGACGGGTAATGCAAGACAGACGAATGTCAAATTGAAACAACGAAACAACGACTTCTCTCTATCAAGTGCCCCTTCGATACCAAATTTGACTCGAAATGCAATTAGGACTTTTTATGCCGCAGTCGCCACACCTTCCCTGTCGGCTTCGGGTATATCGGCGGTAGCCCCGGGGGGGGAATTTTGCCGTCGGGTTAGTTGCTATTAATAGGTAAAGTTTATTAGTCAGCGTCGGCAAAGCTTCCTGCCTTAGCGACGGCAGCGCCAGGAACAAACCACGGAGCCAAAATCTTGAGGATATAAAAAGATGAAGAACAGAAAGTATGGAGCACGGAGGAGTTATAGGACAATGGTTGCTGGCTAGAGTTAGATGATGCGCAAAGTCCGCTAGTGTGGAATGTTTTGTCCCACTCTATAACAAGTGTGACTGCTTACGCCATCAAAAGTAACGTTTCACTAGTTCCCGAAAATTATCAAACTGAAGAATTGATGAGCAGCTCTCCAACCACTTTGACCAATCCATAAATCTAAAAAACCAGGAGGCCATCTATAACAAACAGCGAGAGGAATGCAAAAGGCAGATAAGTCATAAGGGCATCACAGAAGGCGAATAAACAAGGCTATAAACAAGAAAACGTGGAGAAGAATACTCCGAAAAATGCAAAACCGGAAAGAAAAACCACTACCACATTCCCAACGTATGTGTGAATCACGCAACTCCAAACCCCCTGGCATTATTCAATGCTCTTTCTAGTTTTTCTTCGAGTACTGTCGTAGAAGTATACTCAGGCAGTAGAAGCCGGCCAAAGCAAGTTAAGCTAGTTGGTAGCCGCTATCGGAGAAGTTAGCATAACGTTTTCGATAGTTTTGTTAATATGGAGGGATTGTAACATACGCTATCACCCACACCATTGCGTTGGATGACAAATAAGATGCTGCCTATTCCATTAACTGGCACTCGGTCGCTGGCAGTAACGAATTCCAGGAGTCGGCGCCGTTTTTCAAGGGGGTATCGTAAGACGGCGCGCCAAAAGCCTTTGACTATCGGGTGGTTTCCATCCCATCCACCTTCGTAGCGAGCATGTCTTTGCAGTTCTGCCAGATCAATCTCCTGGATACCTTCGAGAACTGTTTTCAATGCCTCGGGATTGAAGATGGACAAAGCAGTGCGATCCAGGCAGGTAAAAAAGCCCCGCTGGAAAGCCTCATACTGTGGGCGAACGGACTTGTCAGTCAGCCAAAAAATATAGTCTTTGACAAATTGTTTACGATTGGCATTCGTCACGGTGGAAGCCCCCGGTTGTGGTTCTGTGGATACTTGGTGTCGTGGCAGCCTTGAGGGAGCGCCCTTTAAAATACCAATGACATGTGTATCTCGAGGGTGTTGCCGCGAATCAGTGGAATACTCCTTCAACATGGACACACTGTTACTTCCATCGGGACCATTTTGGTTGCTAAGTCTCCTGGTAGCAACCCGCTGGTCATTTAATTTTTGTTTAGTCTTTTCCCATTGGGCATATCTCTCCGGAGCTGGCCAGGGTTCGTTTTTATCGGTTCTCTCCATGTCAACAGTGATAACAGTTCCAAACGCGCTGAAACTAAACTCATATGTCCGCATAAAGATATCTCCCACGTCGCCGTCTTCCCAGGCCAGTAATTCATCCAGGCCTTTGGCAAGCTCAGGCCAACCGACTCGAATATGATCTGTTGTTTTCACCTTGAGTCCGAGAAGTCTTCGATATAACGCAATTGGGAAGTCCACCGGCAGGGTGACGCCATTGTAAATAGCAAGGGATACCAGAAGACCCAAAAGTTCGAACTTGTAGAGGGGCTCGAAGGAACAAGGTTGGAAGTAGTACGTGCCACTCCGACTATCAACCGTGAACATTCCAAATGCTGGGTTCATGGCTTCTAACATCGCAATTCTAAAGAACTCTTGTTGAACACCCCCCTGGTCCACACCTTCTTCACCATCATCCATTCCCATGCGAACTTTCAATGGCCGTAGGAGCTCCCGCCTTTCTCGCCTCCATAGTTGGTTAAGGGCATCTTCCAAGGCATGGTCTCGTCGAACACTGATAACAAAAAACATAGTGAGCCCTGTCCTTAACCTGGCAAGTAAGCCGAGATTATCATCCACAGATATAGTACCAGAGAATGCCATAGAGGTGACATGCTTTGAGGCAATAACCGCATTCTCAAATGACTTGGACATGGTTGCATGGTTTATTGCTCGGAAGTACGTGACCAATGCTGACGGAGGGAATATGAAAGAACAGGAAAGCAAATGCATTGTTCGATTGTTGTAAAGCAGGTCTACCCACTCGGTAGGCATGTCAATTGGATCTAGCCGGTCCGCAAAAAAAGGCGTATGGAAGTCCTCTGGTAACAACCCCAGTTTGGTCCGGTCCCTGTATAGGAAGCTTAGGAGTTGTAAGGCACCTCCGGCTGCACTGGCTTTTGACAGCTCTGGTTTGCCGTCCCATTCTTTCAGGAGAACACTCCTCAACCACTCTACCACTACCATGGGCGTGGTAGTCTTTCTGTCCCCGGGTAGTGATATCTTGTTACTATTACCACTCGATTCAGGATTATGAAACCGCTGTAGCATAACAATAATTTTCTCTATGAGCTCACATTTATCATTGCTGGTGAAGTCAGTGAGATGGGACGCCTTTGTCTTGGAGACCTCGTGGAGGGCAAGCCGGGTCGAAATAACGCGTGCTAACCTATTAAGTAATCGTAGGGCTAGGTCATGTTCGAATCGGTCGGATGTTTCAATTATAGTTTGGGTTTGAAGCTTGGAAAACGTTCGCATCATGCTGTCTGGCATTACTGACCCAGATGCCCTCATATGACGGATAGCTTCCCATGTTCGTGTGTCCGTGTGAGGAATGGTGCTTGATAAGGCCAGCAGCGCGACAACGGTAATGGAGGCGGCATCGGAATCTGTAATGTAATCATTCGGCCCTAGATGTTCAAATCTGGGGGATATAGGAGTAGTTAAACTGGATGATTTGGAGTGGCGGCGTTGCATCCTAGGGAGAGAAAGTTCTGCGGGAGGGTTAAAGAGCTTTTCCATGCTGAGCCACAGACTATGAAGGGTCGTTTCCCAAGGACATATACGGTGCAGTTTCCTAAACGTGCCATCTAGCGAGTCGATATCTAACCGTGAAGACGTAGGCCGGCCGTCGGAGCTATTTCGAAAAGAAAGCAATAATTGTCGTGGGTTTCCAAGTACGTAGAACACGCTTTGTGCAATGAAAGGAAATGCTAATCTTTGCTCATGAGTAGCATATTTCCATTCCCATGGCTCAGAGTACCCCATTGACTCCAGTTGAGATATTTCAGATTTCCAAACTTGCTTATCGTCCTCTGTCTTGAACATGATTTTCTCTAGTGAATCGACAATTTCTTCTGAGAGATGGGAAAGACTCTGTACCGGGGGGCCCTCGTCAGACTCCTCCGTTTTCGGTTCGGGAGCTAAGCCTTGCCGGTCAAGAGGGAAGAATGCATCTATTGTAGGCTCTGTGGGCGAGTCACCGTTGGACTCAGGTTTAGGCCATCTAACTGTACTTTGGTCGCCCCATGAAACGTGCGCATTGCTTTTAGATGTGCCATCGGCAATGCGGCGATGTTTCTGGGATCTGTGTCGTAAAGCTGGTGGGGATGGGAGGGATTGTGAGGCATTAGCGGCTGCTGTGGGTGTACTGTTGACTGATACATTCTTGGATCGCTTTCGTTGACCTTTTGAGCGTTCGTCAGTTATAGAAGAGCGCTGGGATTGCTTCCGTGACTCCAAAGGTTCGAGTGATAGGCGCTTCACAGGATGGCCTGGGACTTTGACCTCAAGTGTTGATGAGGTATGATTTACAGAGGGGGTTGGTTGATTAGATGATGAAATAGACTTCGAGCCCGAGCTTCCTGTGTCAGCCGATGCAGTACTATGTGAGGGACGCTTGTTGTTTGGGGGTTGGTTCTCGAGCAATGAAGAAGTTGGAGCAGAGTTCGCCTCATCCTCTGGTTTCACTCCATAGAATGTCGTTCGCTTAAGCGGTAGCCATTCCACCATTCGTAACGACAGGGTGTCAAAGAGATTCTGCGTAAACGACTTTGGATCTTTTCTTGTTTTCGAACTGCTTTCTAGGACTGCCGGCGTTGTATCTAACGAGGTCGGAGGTGAGCCGGAAGGCCTCCTTGGCCTATTCCCAAGGGTGCTGTTGCTTCTTTGATGCGATTGTGAGCGAGAGGATTCCGCGTTAACGTAGGAACCAGATTGCCGAGTTTTACGTTCCACGTCCGGGGCAAGTGAGGTCGACACCACTGCCGACGGATAGTGGCAGAGGCCCGACTCCGCGTCATCCTGGCTTGCCAAATAGCATGCAACTGTTCTAGCACTGAGATCTGTAAACCTGCGCAGCGGGGCTTTGGTGTTTCGACGACGGAAACTAAGGCACGTAGGGGTCATGCAATTTGGTTCCTGGCAACCATAGAGCAGCTGTGCTTTGTACCTGTGATTATTTCCGGTAAAGTGTTAGCAAATGAGCTCTTATATACAGTCAGAGATCCGAATAAGAAGTAAGAGGGACGGTATGCGGATGATCGCAAGAAGGGGGGGATCAAGGGCTCCTCACCTCTTGACGAGATGGTTAAAGGTCCGCTGCCGCTCCTCTTTGGCCCAAGACAGCACTCTTGAGGGGTCCGATACGTTCACTGTATGCCTTGAAATCACCTCCGGAGCCCCTGATGGCAACCTGGCATGATGGTAAGCCGTCCTCTCTGCTGCGCAGTTACCATGCGCCGCCCCTTGCAGCCTCGTCATCTTGTCTGCGCAATAGTTATGACATGTCCGGGTCCGTCCGTTCCGTCGCAGCGTCTCTTATAGTAAGCTATTTGCACTGCCTTAGCATCCTTCCACAGCTGGTGTCCCGTTCAGATATCGTTCGTTGTCGTCCGGCCTTTTGCTGCTTGTTGGCTGTTGTTGTTTCTTTTTCTTGACGTCGAAGGTCGAAATTAAGACGGGCCCTTCCAAGCCAAACCCAAAAGGGGAAAGTGATCGGCACAACGTCATACTTTTTTGGCTTTCTGTTTTTTTCGCCTCACAATAAAAAAAAATAGAGGTCGCTTGATAAGCAAAGCGACGCCGGGACATGCGAATTTGATATCAACCGCAACTCCGGGACTATCGAGGAGGGAGCCTTGCGGAAGAGAACGGAATACCAGCTATATATAAGGGCTTTCAGTTGCTGTCTTTGTTAGCCTTGACACTTCGTTGCCCACACGATCTTCGTCGAAGTTTTTGACCAGCCCTCTCACCCCGCCATAACAGATACAACCGAAGAATAGCAAAGGCAACTCCAGAGGATATTTACTTCAGTTCTGCAGCAATATGGAGACCCATCCATACACATGCAACACCTGCCAGGTGGCCTTTCGCAGTAGCGAAGCGCAGAGAGGGCATATGCGAAGTGACTGGCAGTAAGTGCTAGCAATTTTAGTGTCTACAGTCGCAGACGAAGGCTAAACCAGGGTGTTTCTACAGTCGATACAATTTAAAGCGTCGTGTTGCTACTCTGCCCCCCATATCATCCGAGGTCTTTACCGACAAGGTACTGAATGCCCAGGCATCCAACTCCGCTGCTGCCGCCAAAGCCACCTATGAAAAGTCCTGTGCCACATGTCAGAAGACATACTATAGCGAAAATGCATTCCAAAACCATATAGGAAGCCAGAAACACAGACAGAGAGAGGCCATGCTGCGCAGAGAGGGTGGAAAGGACGAGACGGCATCGGTTATGAGTGGTACATTTTCCATGGGAGATCCGATCAACGAGCGTACCGAAACTGGTGAGGATGACGTTGAACCCGGAGAACAAGAGTTCTCCGAAATTATCAGTGGGATCAAGGGTACGAAGATTGATGCCCATGATCCACTACCTGTTCGTCCGCGCCGTCCCAGCCACACCACAGAGACGGAGCCGGTGAGCGCCGAACGGATCGAGAAAGATGGAGAAAAAACGGAGATATCGCTTGCCCAATGTTTCTTCTGCAACTACAAGTCTCCTAATGTCAAACTCAATGTTCTGCATATGGGGAAGTTTCATGGCATGTTCATTCCTGAACAAGAGTATCTCACTGACGGTGAAGGTCTTCTTGAATATCTACAAGCAAAGATCTACAAGAACAGTGAGTGCATTTACTGCCATAAGTTAAAGGCGACACCAGAGGCTGTGCAGACACACATGAGAGACAAGGGCCATTGCATGATTGCCTTTGAAACAGAGGACGAACAGATTGAGATTGGCCAGTTCTACGATTTCACAAGCACCTATTCAGATGACGAAGAGATGGAGGGAGAGGAGGGTGGAGAGGAAGGAAATGAAGCGCAGGATGATGGCTGGGAGACAGATACTTCAGTTTCATCACTCGACTCGGCTGAGATTGGCGCTGAGCCCATTGATGATCGATCACATCAGTACTCTAAACTCTCACGGCATTCCCATCACTCTAACACCGATCCCCGCAAGCATCGTAATATAGATGGCTTTCATTCGCATGCACATTCGCACGGCCATGCTGCGTTTGTACATGATGGTGAACTCCACCTGCCAACTGGGCGCACTGCAGGCCACAGGTCCAATGCCAAATACTTCCGCCAGAACTTGCACAACTATCCTACCCCGGAAGAACGCTTGACCAGACAGCGTATGATTGAAGAAGCCGGCCCTGGCGCTGATGAAGAGGACGCTGAGCAGGCTAATAATGCCAACAAGAGCCGTGCTCTTATATCAAGGGCTAACGGAGGTTTGGGCATGATTGGTGCCTCGGAGAGCCAGAAGAAGGAGGTCCGTGGAGCCGAGGTGAGAGAACGTCGACGAGCTGATCGATCTCGACGACAGTACGAATGGAAAATCAATAAGGGAGCAAACAGTCAGAAACATTTCAGGGTATGTCGCCTTTTAAATCCGATGTTGGATTGTCATACTAACGTTCCTTGTAGGATCATCTTCTCCAGTAATCATCTCGGTTACTTTCATGTCGGATATCGTATGATTTATGTTATGGGTTCTACGGCTTTACTACGATAGACTCCGCTTATGATATGCAAAAATAATGACAATGACTAGTTTTATTTGAACTCTTCCTTCCCATCATAACACCGCCCTGTAGCTTCTTCCAACTCTGTCACCTCCTGCAGTTGCTTTATCTTCTATCCCTACCCCTACGCGCAAGCCACGTAACACTCCCATAGGCCGGCCCCAATACCAATACCCAAGCTGCCTCGTCACCGTCGTCGTCCTTCGTTTGATATAAAATTGCGTGGCTCTTGTGGCTTAAAATAGAACTCAGGGCGCCAAGACGGATGCGGCTGGCTGACTAAACCACATGACGCAGGCTGAGACGAAGCTTACAGGCCGCAGCAACTTCTGGTAGATACAGAGCCGGATGAGCAGCAAGATATGCCTCTGGATGGGTATATATATGTTATTTGCGCTATCGAGGATATTACTGGAGTCAGCCACCTTTATCTATTTGCCAAAAAACCGTCATAGACTGCTAAGCGCTACTATCCCTAAGCGTGGTTGGTCGAAACGTGACTGCCAGGATGCTTGATGAGAACCTCCCTAGTATGCAGCCTTCACCATCTATCAACCCTGGTATTGTTTACCTAGCGCTGACTTGCTCTAGCATTTTTTGTGAAGCCATCATCGGAGAACCCCAAGTCATACTCGACTCTGTTCGTTGCTCAACATGGCAAAGAGCCACAACCAGCATACACCGTCCGACATCTGGACCCTGAACTACAGACATCCCGAAATCGTTACGCTGTTGCACTGTACGATGCTTTCTGTCCCGATGCACTGTACGGAGAGGTCCTGATAGTACCCAAGTGGACTTATCCTACATTTTCCCAGGAGGCTATCCGGGCAAATGGAGGGGTACAACCACCGCCAGAGCCTATCATGCCTACCGAGTTCATTATCCAATTATACAACCCTGAGCAACAAGTTCTAGTCCGCCATAAGCCCAAGACATGGAATACACCGGCCACATGGGCCTTTGAGATGCCGCAGAAGACGTTTCGGGAACCATCCAAGTCACAACTTGACAAGACTCTTACCACACCCGCAACATCAGACGCTACCTCTCGATTAAGATTCAACTGGCGAAAGGACGGCAGGATGGGCTCGAAAGACCTTGGATGTTACTTGTCCGGCAAAGTTGTCGGGCCTAGCGGGAACTCAAAGAAGAACCGTGAGCCGGATATCACAGTTGCCATCTTTAGTGCATTAAAGGAGATCACTCTCTACGAACCCAACTTTTCCCGGGTTGAGATGGAGGATTACAAGGGCTTGGAGATTGTTCTCATGCTGGGAGCCATGGTTATCCGGGATGTATTCTTCACCCCGATGAAGGAAGCTTTTAATATAGTCAATCCACCTTCAAACCCAACAAGCCCAGTTGACAAGCAATCAAGCACCCTCGTACCCCCAAGGCCTTTAAACGGCTCAGCAGGCTACCCTTCAGCTTCTGGCCCTCCATCAAGGTCTCAACCTCCCGCAAAACCACTTCCTCAACAATCACAGCAGCCACCCCCCCAACCTCCTCGTCAGAACATCCCACCTGCAGACCCTCGCACGCAATGGGAGCTAGACGCTGAAGCCAATGCATTAAAACAGCAATCTGAAGCAGAAAAACGAGCTCGGCTCAAGAGGGAGAAGGAGGCTGAAAAAAAAACTAAAAAGCTTCTTGAAGCTGAAGAAAAGGAAGCTAGAAAACGTCAAGCACAGGTTGACAAGGAGACCGAGCGACTGCGGAAAATTTATGGCAAGGAAGAAAGTAAGGTGTTGAAACTGCAGCAGAAGCAGCAGGCCAACCCTAGGCCACCACAGCCCCCTCGCCAGACCCAAAATCACCCGGTGCCGCCACACCCGCGAGTGCAGTTTGCTCCACCCAGACCACAATCTGTAGCTGGGGGGCTGAGACCACCGCCTCAACAACAGCCATCGCAATTAAAGGAGAAACGGAGTATATTTAGCTTTCGGAAGAAAGAGAGCGGAGCTCCTCCTAATACCCTTGCGAAGAAACGGAGTTCTATGTTTTGAAAATTAGAGCATTTACATGGGGAAATACGGAGCAGCATTTATTGTTTATATACTCATTGCATTTAGATACCCAAGCAGGAATGAATTATGGTACTTATTGTATGTGCCTAAAATATTTTTCGCCGGCTACTCTTGTTTACTTCCCTGCAGAATCTCCATGAAGCGATGACCAGCTTGCACTTCAACAGGCCTTACCTCATAAGGGGTAGAATCTGCGGCTTCATTGCCGGAAGAACCAGATATTTGATCCGCATCGGGAGGTAAGATTGGAACCAGCTTCACACATCGTTCAGCAGCTCCTTTTTTTCTGTCCCAAAAGCAAGCACTGCGCATGAGGGAAACCATCTCTTTTCCCTGACGAGCTAGCACAGTATTACCATCTATTGGTCCTATGTCCCGCAGAGATCCCCGGAATCGTGTGGTCGTACGTGCTTTGCCTTTTGATGGGGAATTCCGACCCATTTCCTGGCCATTCGAATAACCGTCCAGCTTCAAAGCTTCCATCAGGGTATTAATTCTATCATCCAAACTCGTAGCCTTATCCTGATTTTCCAACTCTTTTGCATACAGGTCTTCATCACGGACGAATATCCGAACATCTGGGAGCGCGGTCTCTTCCCGTTTAACCCATCGATTCTGCGCTTCATAAGCTTCCAGCCCATAATCCAATCCCGAAGGCGGCCAGCGCGATAACACTTTTCGTTTACGTACAGGTTTGATCAGTGACGTGAGAGACTTGTCTGGTATATTTTCGCTGCGATCTGTGCTCGTTGAGTTTTCCGACGGTGACGAAGCAAGTAAATCCGTCATGTATAACGCGTCAGCTTCGGTCTTGGGCTGCCGTTTTAGAACAGGTGTGGGATACTCCGGCCCTGTCAGATAAGTCGGAAACACCAAAGGTATATATTTTCCTGAAGTTCGGAGAAAAAGGGTCGGAGACGCGAAAGAATCAAAGTACTTCTCCGGGGTAGGGAAGAGTCGGCGCCTTGCATCAAGCAGAGGTACAAGGTCCGCTGGTGTTGGTAGAGGCTCCTTTTTCTTCCGGCCGCGTTTCCGTGCCGATTCTTTATCTTGCTCTACCTCTGGCTTCTCCGTATCAGGCCCTGCTTTTTCGATATCTGTAATGCAGTAATCGTCTAAGCCAACCCAATCGCATATTGGCTCTTCTGCTGCAACACCCTTGAGTCCCCGAGCTTCGGTTAGCGCCAACATAAGCGCCAACGAGCCACCGATATGTCTCCCAAAAACAAAGACATTATCTGGCTGAAACTCATTCTTTGCCCAGTCAAGTCCAGCCAATGTATCGTGCACTGGCGTAGGATATCTGTAGGTCTTTCGGATTCCGGCCGCTTGTATTCTTCCAAGACGGTATTTCACCACCACAGTAGTACATAGAGTAGTTATCGCCAGATTCTCTTCTGGTAACAATGTGAAAGTATTCTGCTTTGCAGCAGAGGAACCGTTTGATGTGCTCGTTGTACCCGTAGACCCATGGCCTTTGGTGTATTGTGACCGGTCAAAAAGGGGGCCGGGAGGGAGGTAGAGTATGAGATTGGAGCTATTGGATTTGGATTCCTCCTTAGGAGACAGGACGCTGTGTAAATGCGTTAGCTGGACTATATATGATTCTTTTGACAGTCAACGAGGATGCGGTACGTACGTTAGGGTGATGTTCCCATTACTACCCACAGGAACCTGTACAGCATTTTCGCGAAGGAATGGAACGGCCGCGCTGGATAGACAACGACCTATTCTCCGGCGTAAACAGGTATACCTCTTGTAGCTGAACGGAGGATGAGTAGAGGCAGTGGAGATTGATAGGCGCATCGCTCCATGATGTGATGGAGTCGCAAATTGTTCAATTAACTACCAGCCTAGGTAGTTGGTCGACCGTTTATCGCGGCGTTGTTAGTTGAGTTAGCTAACTAAATGATCGCGTCAAGTTTCAGCCGCCAAGACAACATTAAATATCCAGGAGACGATTTACTCTGTTTACTATTATTATTATTTACAACAGCAATACTTCGTCTGAGATCTAGAAGGTTGAGCATCTTGCAGATGGGCCATATTGTTTCCTCCTTGTTAAAAATATAGACGGAGGTACGCTAGGAGCAAGGACAAAGGAGGATTAGACATGGAACAGCAGCGAGAGCACGTAAATGAATAGGAGTTCGTAAATCATTGGTAGACAGGAGTTCGGCCGCGGCTTGAGTATGCAGAGCTGCATGCCTGGAAGTATGGGTGGATACATGCTTGCTTGGCTGATATGCGGCGTGCGGGATCGTACTCAAGCATAGCATCTAGCAGCGCGAGGCCGTTCTCTTCCAAACCAGGCACTAACTTGCGAATATCTTCTCGTTTCCACTTTGGGAATGATGTCTTAAAGTCAGGGAACGATGTTACGCCTGGCCAGATCCGTTCGTCAGGTGTGCCACGTAACCTATATAGAATATTAGTTAAGAGTCGAACGAATAGATTTAATAGGCAAGTAATCTAAGCGTACTTAAATATCTTGAATATCTCATCAATTTCCGAATCACCTGGAAAAAGGGGTCGTCGAGTACACATCTCAGCGAAAATTGCACCGATAGACCACATATCGACACCTGTAGAATACTGACGGCCACCCAGGAGAATTTCAGGGGCACGGTACCACAGGGTGACAACCTGTTCCGTCAATTCTTAGTACATAGGCGATTAAATATTTGAGTAAACCCCTAGGGACTCACCTCATGTGTATATGTTCTTAAAGGAACACCAAAAGCCCTAGCAAGGCCAAAGTCTGCAATTTTAAGGTTACCCTCCCGGTCAATAAGCAAGTTCTGAGGCTTGAGATCTCGATGGAGCACGCGATGGGTGTGGCAGTATCGGACCCCTTCCACAAGCTGGGCCATGAACTTCTTCACCATGGCTTCGCCCAGACCCAGCCTGCTCATCTCATGGGATCCATCTGGCAAGGCTTTTCCGCGGCCACCCTCGCTCACCGGCAGAGCTTCCATATATTTCTTTAGATCCAGGTCGAGGAACTCGAAGACGAGATAGAGCTTATGTCCGTCTGCATGAACAATATTAAATAGCCGGACAATATTTGGGTCGTGCATCTCCTTAAGCAAGGATATTTCTCTAATTGCTGTGCTCGGAACGCCTTCATCTTCAGCCTCGAGTCGAATCTTCTTTAGGGCAACAATCCGGCCATGATTAGATAGATCTCGAGCTTTGTAAACAACACCGTATGTTCCTATATAAAACGGGTCAGTGAGCATGTCCCTCTAGTATTGGATAGATATAGCAGCAGATATACCCTCTCCTATCTTCTCTATCTTCTGGTAGTTCTCCATCTTCCTCCAACAGATCAACACAAGCACGGAGGCCGGGGATCAGTACAACTGGAATATCTATTCGACCGCACACGGCCAACAACTGGCTCACAACTGGCAGCAAGTAGATCAGCGACGCGGGTTTCGTGTATCTCTCGAAGAATTTCAAAGGGTTGTGGGCACTACTGGAGCTGGGATTGCAGGGTCAAGCTCTCTCGAGACACGGCGGGGAATTTGATGTCGCTGCGCAACGCTATTTATTCCATTTTTCAGCGTTGCTGCCCGGTATTTTCTCGTCTGTAGTCTGGTCTCTGCCTCTTGCTTGTCTTTTTCTGCTATCTTCTTGTCTGTCTTTTGTCCTTTTGTGGCGGTTGAGATCTCCTGCTTTGCGTGTTTTCCTTCTGCTTTTCTTGTTGATTTTCTTTTTCTTTTATCTTCGGGCGGGCGAGGAACAAAAAACAAACAAACAAAAGCGACGCGAGATTCTGCCAATAGAAGCGCGAGCTGGAACTGATTGTCCAATGATAAAATATCAAAACCTCACCCAATAGTGAATTTAATATCGGAAAATTACTCATCTTTCCTTAGTCATCGTTGCTTAATCATGTACTTGTAATAGAAGCACGTGATTTTAATATTATATAATCATATCTTCAACGACAAAAGAAAAAAAAAATAAAATATCGAAATATCGAAATATCAAAGACCAGAAAGACACAAAACGAGGAAGACGAAAACGACAGAGAATAAGAAGAGGAGGAAGAAGTATTGATGCAGTGGTAGCACCGGGGATGGGGGCCATTGGGAGTTTAGATGCCCATGAACACCCTCCAGCCAGGCTGCGGCAGCAGTACAAGGCTTATCGTGCGTTGAAGGTCCCTGATATCGACTCGCACCCCGCGATAATTGATCTGCGGCGAGATGACGACAGCGACAGCCTTCCTAATGGCATATCGCTAGACAGATGGCTTACTCAAGGGTCATTGGAAGCTGCATTTAGCCAGTTCATGGGGGGATGCGACGTCCGGGGCGTTCCCCAGCCAGCGGCTGAGCCGCTACCTGTCTATACACATCGGGACATACCCGGTAAGTCAGCAGCTAGATAGAAACAAGGCAAATCCCAGGCGGACGAGCAAGGACTAACTCGTCCATGGGGCAGGCCTTGAGATTATCCCTTCAATTCTTCCTCCGGGAGTCCAGGTTGAGTTGCTGTCGAGGCTACTACATCGTGATCTATCAGACCAGCGGCACCAGACCAACCTCCACCTACACTATAACGTCACCTACCCAGACGCCTCATGCTTGCCCGGGATTAGACAGACTGGTGACAATCCGTCCTTTTTTGAAGATTCACTGAGCCGCTCCATCTTGCCCAAAGATAGCTCCGTGCACACCCCGCTCACCATCCAGTCGATGCTGAACCGCAAACTCCGGTGGATGACACTTGGCGGCCAGTACGACTGGACTAAGAAGTGCTATCCCGCCGGTCAGCCTCCGCCATTCCCTTTGGACATATCTCATCTACTTCAGGGTATCTTTCCAGCTACCCAGCCCGAGGCGGCAATCGTCAACGTCTACTCGCCGGGAGACACGCTACACATCCACAGGGATGTCAGTGAAGAATGTGATACTGGCTTGATAAGCATCAGTTTTGGCTGCGACGGCCTCTTCATGGTCAGCCATGCAGATAATTCGGACTTGGCCGTCATCAGGCTCCGCTCAGGCGATGCAGTCTACATGGACGGCGCATCCAGGGTGTCTTGGCATGGTGTTCCTAGAATCCTACCAGATACTTGTCCAAGCTGGCTGCAGGACTGGCCTGGAGATGCGAGCAAAAAGGGAGGTGGTCGGTTCCAGCAGTGGAGCGGCTGGATGGCTGCCAAACGAGTCAACTTGAACGTGAGACAGATGAAGCCGTCGGGCCCAATCGGTTGAACTCGAATCATTACGTCACAGGGCTGGCAGCTGCCCACATGGGACGTGATTCCTGATGGCTGGGACAAGCGTGAAGCCCGAGATCCTTGGTGAATCGGCGTTACGAGTCGCCGTGTATAAGGTATCAGACCTCTTCTCCCCATAATCTGGTACCTTTTCTGGGAATAATACGACGCCGGCCGGCCTCCACGCCCGCCGTAAACTGCACGTACCTTAAAGGGTATCTGTTCAGCTGCGCTCAATAGGAGAGCAAGGCAGTGGGGGTTTCCGTGGGGTATCAAAGACACTCTGTACCGTTCGTATACATCTAGCATCCGAATCTGGTCAACAAGTCCCAACCAAGCAACCGTTTTAATCTCCAGCCCTAGGCGGTGCAACAAGTCAAGACGCACAGCGCGAATCCAGGATTCTGTGCCAATGATAGCCACAATCGAGGCTGTATTTCACATACACAAGAGATCCAGTCCGTTCCTCGTACAGCACTATGTGCTCCTCGTGTAACCCGTCACAAGTACCTGGTCAGGGCATCCGGCGCATCGAAACTCGGGCATATGTGCATATCTGCCCCCTTGGGATCGGACCTCCCATAGTCCTCAATGGCTGAAATTAGACCCACGGAAGGGTGAAAAAGAAAAGAAACAACAAAGCAACAAAGCAGCAAAGAAATATGAAGAAAGAAAGCAAGGGAGATAAAAAAAACCCCACGATCGAACCGAACGGGGACGCCGACGATATCGATGAAGATAGGCCAGGTTCTTGTCTGGTTTCCCCCCTGTCCTCGCTCTTTAGTCGCAAAGTCAAGGCGCCCCTTTCCACCACGCTATTAACATAGTATTCCCAGGCGAATGGCGCTTTAATTGCTCAACACATCTCATGATTGTGATGGTTCATATCTTCTTTCCTTTCTTTTCGACAACGGGCTGTCGACGCATGGGGGAGACGGAAGGAGACTGAGAGACGCAGGGAGTTGACGGGAAATCCCGAGCAGAGTGCCGCCACCAAGTCTCGTCAGCTAGCAGCGCCAGAGAGTCCACTGCGATGATGTGAGTTCGAAATTGAGAAGATCGCGACGCGCTCAGGCACGAACTCGGTTGATATGCATTGTTTCCCATGCATGCCCAGCCCCTAAAAAAGCCTACCCGCAAGCACAGCGTATGGCGGTGTTTGAGCGGTGCGGGAAAGAGTCTTTCCACTGGTGGAGATGCATCGACGTACATACATCGAACGGGAGGCCTGCCTGTCCGGATGCATGTACGGAGTGCGGATGGACATATGTATGTACCTCGCGGGAAGGGAAGGGAAAAGATATGTCCGTCTGCATGCACTCTCGCTCACGGCACCCATCGCAGCAGCGCATCGCATCGCATCGCCGTTCCTTGACCAGGGTCCCCCCGGCTTCACACTCCCGGACCCGTCAGTTCTGCATGGAACGCACTATGGACTTGCTCTATCACATCCAGCTACGGACTCCATCGAGGCCAAACGGTCGACCACGACAGCACTTCTTTCAGGCGCTTCTCCCATCCATCAGAACCCGCCGCCTTTTCAAATACTCTCTACGCTCTACTGGCCGCTGCTCATTGCTTCTTCCCTGCATCGTGTCTGGCAGGCCCTCCTTAGCTACCGTCTCACCCGCGGGACTCCTTCCATGCGATTCCGATTTGTTGACCTGCTCGGTGAACGAAGAAGAAGAAGCAAAGAGAGCAGAGCAACAGGTTCTTTTATTTCATATCGGCCTGGAGTACTTGAGTGCTTGCATATATACGCTTATTTGCTTCTTCCCAACGACCGCAGAAGCAAGCATCCATCACCTTTCCCTCGCCTGTATATTTATTTTTCTACTTTTGTCACTATTGCTAATCCATATAATTCTTTTGGCTCTGTATTTTTGGTCCTCTTCATAATTTCTGGGGCCTGATAGTAAGATATTCTGCTCTTCCTCCGCTGTTGGCTTGCTGTTGGCTTGCCTTTTTGGCCCAGATTCTTCGGCTTTGACCGCCGGCGCTTCGCATCCTCGCTGCCCGTTATTATTATATTTGGCAGCAGCAAACACTCCTTGACCGCGACATCAGGGACGGATGCCTTTCCTTTCTCTGAATTATCCCAGGCGGGTTTATGTTTTTTTTATGCTTTTTCAGCCTTTTTATTCCTGTCTGCTAGCTTCATTGCTTGCTTTTTCCAGGTGGTGATAAATCGGGTTGTTATATACGCATGCGATAGCCTTGCATGCGCCCACGGCAAAACCTGTCGCGCGGCTTTGTTACTGGCAGGTAAGCAATCTCACATCGCCTCCATGGGCAGAGGAGGCATCGAGCAAGCCCTGGGGAGTCTGGAGGATATGTAGCTAACAGCTGTACGTTAGGTGAGAGCTCTCTTATTCACCCGAATTGCCGAGAAAGTTGCGCCAGCTCTCGCTTTTTTTTTCATCTTCTTCCACCATCGACTGTCGCTTCCCGTCCGCCATATGTTTTTTTACCCTTCCCCCTTATCTTAGTTAGCTATCTGTTCGCCTTACCTCGATGAGCCAGACGATTTAGAGCTATGGAAGAGACGTCTCCCGCGCGGGCGGAAGAGGTGAGGGACCCCAATGCCTCCAAGGACGAGCGAGAAACCTCTGCAGCACCCAAGGCCCTGGCCGTCAAGAACAAGCAGTGTCCGTACTGCAACCAGACCTTTACTTCGTCCTCCCTCGGCCGCCATCTGGACCAGTACCTCTACAAGAAGAAGCCGGATGGGGTGCACAATGTGGAAGAAATCAGACAGCTTCGCAGCAGTATCACTCGGCGAACAGCGCGCGGTGGGACAAAGCAGAACAGTCCGGAAGTCTCGTCTGCATCAGGGCCTGCCTCTGGGTCCGCGGCCGCAATAGGTGCGGCCTCTGCTGCTACGGGTCCAGATCCGCACTCTGTCGCTCCGTTGCAGCTCAACTCAAGTGGTGCAGGCAAGCCATATCGACTTTTAATCAACCAGCCAACATGGCATGCTACCGGCGTCATAAACGACATTCCCAATTCCTCCCCGGTTTCACAATTGAGGATTCCTTCTACTTCATTAGAGAGATCGAATCGGCTTACTAGCTCGAACTCAACCGAGACTACAAGAGCTCTGGAGCTTGCATTGAGGGAGGTTTTAGATAGTGTGAAAGCAGCAGCGTAAGTTTACCACACCAATCGATCCTATCGTTCGTACATCTAGCTTGAAATTGTTTCTGAGCCGGTTTCACAGCAGCAACCATACCCAGTCGATCTCTCCTTTCGCCTTTGATCTCCAATCGCAAACGTTTCCTGCCCTGTGCCTCCAAGCATTACCGCACCCGCCGAGCCTCTTTTCCACCCACCCATTCCCGTCGCCCAACTCTTTCCCTATTGACCCTCCGAGCGTGAACCAGCGGGAAATAGTACAGCAAGCATTGCGCGCCCAGGTCCACCAATGGAAATACGACCAGCTCACAGCAGCTAACTCTGCGTCGTCCTCGTCCTCGTCACACCAAAGCCAGTCATCAAGCCATGATGCAAGTATGATCGAAAAGGTAGCCTATCACCATGAGGAGATGATCCCACGGCATCTTGAGCTGTCCTTGCAGAATTGGATGGAGCTTTCACCCGCGGCCCAACGGGAGTTGTGGCATCTTGAGATAGTACGTGCCTTTGCACGAGAAGCTGAGAAACGGAAGAAGATTGAGGCTCAGCTACACCGCACACAGCAGGAAGCCAATCAGTTGCGTGCGCAGGTCGAAAAGCTTGCATCTTGCCAATGGCCAAGGGAATTCGCTATCTTCCCGCCGAACCTCCTGCCCATATCCCCTGATATCGCCAGGGAACTTGACAGGCATGATAGCCGGATACACTCGCCTGAGTCGTCGAAATGGGACTACGACAACCTTGTAGCTAAATGGCAGCGGGTTGTAATGCACGATAGATCCATGGGGCGAAGCGGTGTGGGTGGTCTGGATAACACTAACACCGAAGTATCGACCCTGCCTAGTATACCTCGCCAGCCCTATTCAACACGAGTTGCTTCTCCTCTTCAGAGAAGCAATCAGCTCCCACCTCCAGTGCCAACATCACCAAAACACCAGCCGCCATTCCAACGACATCCCCATCCTCCACCATCCCCTGCTAGACAATCCCCCCGGAACGAAGACAGAGAGCCGAATGAACCAGCTGAATATTTCCGTCCACCCAAACGCCCACGACCGCATGAGGATCAGCCCCCTAATAGGTTTTCCAGCCCAGGCAGCTCATCTCCTAGATATTCCTGGAATCACCCACCTGCCCTTGAATCATACTCTACCCCACAGAATCGATCTAATTCAGTTTTGTCCCCGACCCTTCCTCGCGGACCCGTGTTCCCGGTCAGTTCTGGAACCCCAGCTACTCCCCCGGCATCAGGAAGCGCCGCCAGGCAGTCCGGTGGACAAGCTAGTGAAGGCGTAGCCCCTCCACACCGACTGTCAAACGCCTCCGGCCCCACGGATGGGAGCGGCTCCGATAGGGTCGAAGCATCCCCTAAAACACAGATACAGTATACCCCCAAAGAACAAGACTCGCGAGAGACACGTTAATACTTATTTCCTGCCATTTTTTATACGGAGCCTGCTTAATTATTGTAAACGGTAGAAGTTATGGATTAAAGAAACATGTATTAGAGACGGCCGACTTGTGAAATTCCCTTTTTCCTTTTCGTTATCTTTTTTTTTAAGCCCCCGTTGATGTATATAGTTAATGTGAGAAGAAGTAAAACAAAAATACCCACAGCGTGGGCATTTAATAAAATCCTCACAGGCTTTAATTCCATTAGATCAACGAAAAACACAAACAAGGTGAAAAATGCCTTGAATTTCTTCCCATGTAGCAAAACACCCATTCTAGACCTATAATTTCTCAAAATGAAAAAAACATCCCTTTAACCTCTCTTTAACGCCTGGAATTTGCACTCATGCATAAGAGAGTCGTGATCCCATCAATGAATCAACATGATATATCGTATTTCCCTCCTCATTCGATTTCGTAGATTTATCAAGTGATTTTTCCATCCGTTTGATTCATGGGAAGTAGTCGGTGTTATTGCTCTTCATCTACTTCTCTTGCTCGTGCGAACCAACCCAGGCGGCTATTGATGTAGAAGATTACAATTCCGACCGCGGCAAGGAGGACGAATAGTATAATGAGAATAATGGCGATTGTGACATTTCGTTGAACCATTTTTGCGTTTGCCGGGGGGCTAGGCTCAATAAAGCCAGTGACCAGCCGTTCGACGGACGTGGGTTCGAGGTAGGAATAGCGAGATGCCTTTGTATCCTCGGCTTGGTAAATATGAAGGCAGGATGCGGTATAGGTGGTGCTCGAAAGTGTAGAATGATATATAAAGAAGTAGATAGAGAGTAGTATATATCTATCCAACAGTTAGAATTACCCAGGTCGTACGGTTAGCGAACAGTGTGGGGAACTCACCAGGTATACTATGGCAGCGTACTTCGGATAAACAATGGGTATATATAGAAGGGAAAGTTGGAGGCCGACATGGAGGGAGAAGAAAGAGGGAAAAAAGAGTAGAACAAATGTACGACCGCAACGGCAATATATGAGCGAAGCCCTGAGGCTGTCTCCCCTGCCACCTCCCCAGCCCCCCTGTTTAAGCAACCATTCAGACGAAACAAAACGCTTTTTCTCCCGCCATCGCGAGATCTTTCGATGTCGTTTTTCTTGGTGGCTGGGAACGGGTTCTGCTGAGTAATCCACATGTGACTTAAAGTTTCTCCCCTTTAGGCTTAGCGTGTCCCAGCCATTCTTATTTCGTTGAAGCTTAAATTTAAACTTTCAACCTCGCGCTTAGACGTTTTTCCCACTTTAAAGCCGCAAAGTACGGAGTAAACACGGCGATATTTGATGCTATTTAGCACGAAACAGTCGTGTTTTTGAGATATTATTCATGCAGAGGCCGTATTCCGTATCACGGGGTTATTGACACGATCTATACCCCGATATTTTGGCTTGCATCTCTAACTATGGAGTACATCTGAAGGAGTCAGCTAAACACTCAGCGTACATTGACAAGGGACATGGTAACCTAGACAATCGTCCCATCCCAGACTCGTACGGATATATCTGCCATTTTTCAGGTAAAAATCTGGCTGCTACAGAGTGGAAAGTTGTTCACAGTACCCGAGCTGGGCTTTATGGATGCTATGGCTGGTAGACGCTTATTCGGAGACATGGAGGTCTGTCAACTACTTACGCAATGCCCAGCCCCTGCTGAATAGCCAGCCACGCATAACTCGCCATTGCGGTGAAAAGGGAAAATACCCATCCTAGGCCCGTCCATCCAACCATCCTATTCAATAAAATGAAGCGTTTCGCGTATAAAATTGCCTCCCGGTCGCGTTGTTCCATGGTCATCTCTCCCCTCCAGACCTTGTCCATTTGCACAGCATGGCGAGCAGCCTGTTCCGATGCCATCCCCAAATGTGACCTGAAGCCTGTGAAAGCATCGCCTACAAGGACAACACGCCCATCGTAGAAGCTGGGCGTAAAGCATTGCGCTTCTCCCACTTTCGTTACGAACGGCCTTGGTGTTTTGCTAACCACCTCAGCTAGTGGAGCCGTCATTTGTGGGAGGTATCGCGCCACCTGAGAAGCCCAGACGCCAGGGTTGACAAGCCCCTGAGGGACCGTGTTGGGGTGTACCTTGCCATGTATGTCGGTAAAGATGGTATCCATCTCGGGGGATCCGTCGGGAAGAACATAATACCACACCCAGTTGATCAGACGTTGGCCGGGTTCAACATGTCCAGTCTCCGTTGGAATAAAGTAACTAAACCGTGTCAGCGGGCATCCACAAATGATTGGGCGATATGACTCGCCTTATGAAATAAGTGCCATTCATAACAGTGAAATTTAGTCGATTGGAGAAATATTCAATTGTCTGCTCAGACAGCAAACTTTCTGGCACAGTACCACGCCAGCCAATATACCCTGCATACTCCTTGCGTGTCGGTACCTGCAATATCTTCCTAATTGTGGAGTGCACCCCATCTGCTGCAATAATGGTGTCTGCGCTCACAGTTCCCTCCTCACCGGTTGTCACATCCACATACTGGAGGTGCACCTTACCCGCGTCGCGATCATACTTCAGCCCCGTCGCGCGCTTTCCAGGCCAATACTCCACTTTCCCATCTCCCTTGCGTGGCTGTGGTGGGTTTGGAACCGTCTCGGATTTCAAGCCGTCGAAGTTCGCTCTTAGAATCAGGTATAGACATCCCCAGTTGCTCGTACTGTGTGCCCAGTGAGTGTTTACTACCCTAAGCCATTTGTGCCATGCAGCACTCAAGTACTTTGCCGGAATTGCAGCAGGTCGTCCTGTTGCATCGTATTTATCCAACAAGTGTACCACAGTTCGTCCGATCGATACCCCGGATTCGTGACTGTGGCGGTCTTTTGAAGGGTCTTGCTCGAGCACGATGACATTACTACCGCTGCGTTTGAGCTGTAGTCCCTGTAGCAATCCTGCAACTGAACCTCCAACCTGTGCCAGTTATTGCTCATTAGCGCATCGGAATAAGTAGCGATTAAAGGGCTTTTACATACAATTACCACGGATTGGGGCGGCATTGTTATGGCTACCTCGTTAAACAAACCCAGGGGTGAGGTGGCCAAAGAAAACTAACAATTTCATATAGAACTTGCACTTGTTTTCTAACTGCTCTTCACCTTGATTCTTCATGCTGGCGCTGGGTCGAGTATTTACATATAGAGCATCGGAGA
This sequence comes from Trichophyton verrucosum HKI 0517, assembly GCF_000151505.1. Taxonomy (NCBI): domain Eukaryota; kingdom Fungi; phylum Ascomycota; class Eurotiomycetes; order Onygenales; family Arthrodermataceae; genus Trichophyton; species Trichophyton verrucosum. The sequence goes on from NW_003315420.1 coordinate 36,678, forward strand.
CTTCCCATTTGAGCGGTCATGAATCCGAACCCGAAGTCGGAGAACAACCAAATCGATTGATATACCCAATAGAAGCTCCGAATTGCCGGTATTTCTTCCGAATCGTACGACATGCCGCAGCATAGCATCAGCATGTATCATCAGGATTGATACCGGGCCCTCACCGTGTTGGTCTGGTGAACCCGCCTGTGTACCAATTGATGGCGAATGTATGGAGTGACGCCATAGATTGATTTCTGGTTTATGCACTATTACTCGGTCTTCTTCAATATACTAACTACTCATTTGCATGTCTAGCCTCCATTTCTTTAGGTTATTCTGCTGTTGATCAAATGGTGGGTTCTGTATAAATAAATATTCACATTTATGTTCAGAAAATATGGTCATATACAATCATGGAAAAGCTATAGCTAATCTGAGGTGAGTCTATTGGAATGACATAACTAATATCTCCTGGTAAGTGGTTCGTTAACCAACCTGGAGTTGCCTATATCTCCAATAACCCCTTCAAAACGTCGTAAACCTCATCTACCTTCTCTCGCAGCTCTCTCGCCTGTTCTCTTACCACCTTGTGCAGGCGGCTATTCGTCAGCCCGACCAGCAAGCCATCCTCGAGTACCATCATCTCGTCCCCTTGATCGGGCAATGTGGATATTCCTCGGCCAATATTGGTATCTACTTGAACATCGGGTGTCACTCTCACGTCTGGCGGTAAACCTAACCTCCCTTCGGCACCCCCAAGGGAAGCCAACAACATTGATACTGCTTTCTTCACCCGAGTGGCCGATTCCTTTCCCGCACACGCGCAGATTGGTTGAATCTGACCTAGGCGAAGGCCGCGGTAAGCATGCATATCCGTCAAGAAAGAGACCGAGTGCCCCATGCCGTCATTCTGGAAGTTCGCCTCTTGAAGCTGAGAGAGTCGCCCATGGAGATATCCGAATACCGATATAAGGATGCGAGTTAGGGTCATATAACAGGATAAGGTGAGTAATTTTGTAGGCATATCAAGGTGCGAGGTTTCTCCTATCGAATTAACAGGGTTATGTTCCGATAGCACTGTGAAGAACCGCTGGGAAAGGAAGAGGGCGTCGCCAATAGGATAGTTATCCAAATCGCCTCCCGGTAACTTTGGTAGCTGGCTTTCATAATGCGACATCTTCGCAAGAAGCGCTGTCAGGTCAACCAGAGGGCCTGGCTTTTCGGCCATCAACATATCCATCTCCATTTCCAGGCCGACGGGCGTGGGATACGGTAAAGGGGGCAAAAAATCCTGAACATCTAGATGCGCGTTGGCGTCAAAGCTATAGTCGGATATCATTTCTGGAGAGCCGGTGAACTCATCTGCATCAAAGATGAAATCAGCAGGCTGCAGTATGGGGGTGTTGTTGCTGTTGACATCCCAGAACTCTACAGGTGTGCATGTGCCTAGGGGTTCCTTTGCTGCGCTTGTTGGTGGCAATATAATGTCTTCACATCCAAGGTCCATTCCTTCCAACTGCCTCTTACTGCGAGATGGTTTTGCTGGCACACGATGGGTCTCATTCCTCTTTTTCTGCTTCCCGACGGCTGCGCATTCTGACGGTGGTGGGGTGGACAACGCAAAGGCACTCATCCCGGGAAGTCCAGGCGACTTTTCCTTCTCTCTGCGGGTGGCAGCTTGGCGGGATTCTACGGTCCCAGTTTTCACGGACCGTCCCGTCCGCAGACGCTGGCTAAATATGCATGATTTCGGCGACTTTGCTCTCAAACATCTTTGACATGGCGCTGTGGCGTCCGAAGTCGATGACGGCACACATCGCAGCTTCTGGGCTCGGCATCGATCGCATGATGCTCGCAGTGGCGGCGTGATGTTAGTGGTACTCATGGCGGAACAGGGGCTTCCCAGAGGTCGGGACGATCAACGTGCGGCTTGGTATGAAAACGCTTAACAGGCTGGAGGGCAAGGAGATGGCTGACTAGTTCGTTGAATACGGAGAATCTTTCTTTCTTTTTTCCTCCCTCGCGATGCTACGGCTCGAGCTCCGCTATTCCACGACTGATCGTTGATATGTAGTTATGGTTGTGGAGAGGCGTAGTTATGTCTCGTGAAGATATGACCTCGTTTTTGGGGATGCTGTGCACAATTCCAATCTCCTGAACAGTGGGAGTAGTCCGACTGATATAGCGGAAGCGGCATCACAACTTGCAGCCTAACTCAAGCTGGAGCTCTTCTCCTGGACTGGACAAAAGAAAGCTTACGGTGAACAATAACTTGCCAGCCTATTAATAGGGCCAGTAAAGACGGCAACACGGCCAATCGACTAAGATTCCATGCACACAGGCACTCACAATCCTCATGACTTAGCCTTCAGCTAGATGCATACGAAGCGAGACAGATGTTTTACCAGGCTGCGATGGACAAGGCTTGGGATCTCGGTGGTTGTTACATTGCATGGCTTCCTCGTGTCTGAACTCACACATGTCATGGTTCTGCGTAGAGATCTCTTCTTACGGAAATGGTGTCGCTCCTGAAGGATCTACTAGCCTATGGAAATCCGGCACAACACTCTCTCTTGAGGCCATCCCTGGCCGGACCAGAGCGGCTCAAGGGTGATATCCCTTCTCCACTCCTCCACTTCCATGCAGATATGCACATGGTGCTGCGTGGTATTCAGGAGTTAGCTGGCGGAGCTATGATGCTGACACCTGCCTACCTCCGGACGATGGATTCCATAATGCACTCGTATATCCGCCTCGTGAACTTATGCAGGGAAATGACGAGAAATGATGGCCGACTAGTTACATAATTTATGTGATCAAAATCATTGGAAGATTCCATCTATGGGTTCCTCGAATGTGCGCGTACTCCAGGCACATGGCTATTCGAGTGTCACAGCGTGGTAGTTAGGGACCGAGTGATAGCCATAACACAAGCTAATGCCGTACCTCCCCAGTCTAAAAATGGATACTCCTATTTGACTATCTTGCGCATTCTGGTAACAAGAGAGGGCGCAAAAAAAGAGGAGCAAAGATGCAACTAAGTCGTAAGAGCTACCTAACTAATTTAACCTATAATAACGCCATTCTAGATGCCCACTCCCACGAGTTTCAAGTCTCCGGCAAAGTTTAAGCGATAATTACAATTTGACGACGTTTTTAGCACGGAGCCATTCGCCGTATTTGTAGAAAAGGATCGGAGCCGGGACAAAAGCAAGGGCAAGGAAGCCAAGTAGTGTGTTACCCCAGCCGTAGTGCAAAGTCTTATACATCTTAGGTCCGGCTAGTGGCAAAAACGTACTTGACAGATAACGCATAAGATTATTGGCTCCCAGAGCTGAAGCGGCAGCCTCAGAGCCAAACAAGTCGACTAGGTATAGTTGGGCAGGCATCTGGTGGGATTTAGTTAGTGTTGATAACGACCTGGAGGGATTGATGGCAGAAGTGAAACTCACGAGAACGAAGAAGGCTCCAAACCCCATCACCATAGTGCCGATGATGGGAACAATCCAATGAACTCTATACTGTACTGTCCAGCCGTAGATGAACAGGCCTACACCAACCAAGGGACTGAAGAAGATCATGAGAACGAGACGATACTCAGGCCGGGGTTGCGTAGCACCATCTGCTTTTAGGCACGCAGCTTGCACTCGCTCGTTGAGAGCGCCAAAGAGGAGCATACAGATAACCAGGGCGACTCCGAGTCCAAGATAGACTAGGCCAGAGGTGGATGTTGTGAAGCCATACTCGCCTTCAAAAACGTCGGTGAAGGTGGTGAAGAGCAGGTACATGAGGCCAAAAACAAGGGCCACATAGAGAGAGATAATCAGTAAAATTGGCGAACGAATGAGAAGCCTGGTGGGCCGAATAAGAGCGGCAGCAAGGAGCTGGCGTGGTGACTGGGAACGAGCAAGCTTTGATCGAAGATGTGGGTTGCCTGTAGACTCGCGAAGACGAGTGGCTTTGCGTTCGAGAATAATTCCGGGGTGTGTCTCACGAAGAATGACGAATCCAGTAATCGTGGCGGCAGCCCCTATGATCGCCAGGATCCAAAAGATCCAGCGCCAGCCCTTGCCAGCAGCGATAAAGCCACCGATAACAGGCCCCAGAACCTTTAGTCACACGGGGCCAGTAGTTAGTATTTGCTTTTTGCTAAACGGGTGGTGACCGAGGGATGGACGGAAGGGCGGCTTACTGGTCCAGTCAGCGGCCCAAGACTGAACAAGGCCATGGCAATTGCTCTGCGTTGGATAGGAGTTACATCCGCGATGCTTCCCCCACCAAGAGCCATGGGGGTACCTCCCGCACATCCGGAGAGGAAACGAAAAGCGAGAAACTGGCCAATATTCTTGCTCAACGCATTGCCAATGACAAATGCGACAAAAACTACGTTGGAGATATGGTAGACGGGCAAGCGGCCGTACACTTCACTCAACGGGGAGATGAACATGGGGCCTACTGAGAGGCCAAGAAGGTAGAGTGTCACCGCAAAGGTGCTGACCACGAATGAACGGATATTGAACTCGGCAACAAGTAGATTGATGCTCGGAGCGCACATGGTAGGTGCAATGTTCCTGTTCGGGTAGACGCATATCGTGTTAGCATTGGTCAAACAATATACGAGAACACCTTGCACCGTCATGGATGACGGGGTATAGTACATACATAACTAGGCAGATAATTGCAATAACGACAACGTGCGCCCACCGCTTACGGCTTGGCCAGTTATGAGGATTCTCGGGGTCCTCTGGCCCATCCCAATCAACGACTTCAGGGTCAGCGACCTTGGTCTCTTCAATTGGGCCCGCCTCAATCGGAACGGTGTCCGTGCTAGCATCGGCCGTTGACATGGCGTCAGGTGCGGCTGAGAATGTGGTATTTTGATTTTCGAGATTGGAATGACCGCAGTATCTAGAGAAGAAGACGCTTGGAAGTAGATAGGCGAGTCGTTGTGATGAGAGAGAGAGAATATTGTAAGCAATAAAGAGCGACGGAGTTTAAGTAGGCGTTTATGAGCACTCTCCAACTGTGAAAAGCGAGCAAGCACGACGGAGATATGATTTCATCGCGCCTAAATCCGTGCTTCTTTCCCAACGTGGCCATGTTGAGCCGCATGGCACATGGTGAAAGCCGCGCCAAAAAGTGGGGCCGCGGATCGTCGGAGGGTCAGGACAGGAGCATCGGAGGGTCGGATGGTCGGATGATCCGCTTATTATTTAGGATTAAGCTTTTTTAACGCATGCCAAGGCTCGGCAGGGCAAACTTTATTCCTTTGCTCGAGAAGGTTCAGCTCGCTCGTGTTCGCCAACTTTTGCTATAGGCTTTCGCTGACCGCGTGGCATGTTTAGAGTCTCAGACAAAATGGGTCTCTGCAGCGAACAACCGGATAGACAAGGAGCTGGGATAAATTATATCTGTATCTGTATTCTGTGTTCCGTACGAACTGTCCTAAAATAAGCTCGAGAGAATTCGGAAAGACAACCAACCGACAAATCCGCGGAGTTGAGCGCTGCGCCTTTTTAACTAAAAAACTGACTTCAACTGTACCGGGAGAGTTAGCTGTAATATCCAACCAGCTTCCAAAATGGCTGCTATGCCAATCTTTGTTAATCAATTAAGTCATTCATTATTGGATCATCGTTATTGTATTTATGTAATTATAGTCACATGACTCCTTTAGGTCAGGGCGCCTGGTTAAGGTCACGTGGATCGTCGACGTCAAGGCTCCGACGACAAATGTCGAGACCAACAGCATCAGCAGCATTTTAGCTATACAGAAACCATATAACAATGAAGAATAATCATGATCGGCGCGTTTGGGTGTTTGACTGGGCTTATATCCTAGTATCAGCCTGCAGGACATTAGCTTTTCGAGAACAGCACTGATGTAACATCTTCTCAGCCGCGCAAATGATAAATAGGTGAGCAGCCTTGCACTTTTATCTGCGTTCTGAGACCACCTTAACACTAAGGGTGATATATCACCTAGAGCGCCACTATTTTCTCTAGGGCAGCGCCATTTATTCAGCTGAGATACTTGTTTCGTTCCATGTTGACTAACCTGTGAGCTTACGATGACGCCCGTTACTGAGGCTAGCACCCCCTTCACACCTGGCCCCATCATGCCGGAATCACCAGTCAACCCCGGGTCTGTCATGACCACATCACCGCATGCTGAATTTCAGGAAATTGATGCCGATAATGTCTCGAGGCCCCGCCCAAAGCCCAGTCGGCGCAGGGACAAACCTCAGCTTTCCTGTAACCTCTGTCGTCGCCGTAAGTGAGTATGATTTATACCTGATCTGGTTTCTTTTGTATACAGAGTTAAGTACTAACGCTGGCAAACAATATGTAGATCGCGATGTGATCGCCAACAGCCATGTTCAACGTGTTTGGCACGAGGACAAACCTGTGTCTACGTAGAAAACCATCCCTCGCTAACGAAGCCGTCAATGCAACTAAGCACAACGACACCTTCAGCCCCTCCTGCAGTCCACGATCGCCTGGTCCAGTTAGAACGTCTTGTTATGACTTTGATGTCTGATTCTACCCAAAAAGCAAACTATGGTTCTACTAATACTCCAGCTGCTGAAGTAGGCCCACGCACAGGGTCAGATTATGGGCAAGCGCCAGTTCCTTTATCTGGGGCTGGCAATAGTGCTAATACCCAAGTAGATGCTCCAATTGATGGGCATTCTGAGTGTGGAAGTATGCGAGTTACTGCGTCGGAACTTCGCTATGTCGGCGGGGACCACTGGGCGGCCATACTGGAAAACATTGCTGATTTAAAAGACCATTTCGACAGGGAAGAACAGCTGAGACTTGCAAATAGCCCCGAGGACCTGGATGGTAACAGTGGTGATCCAGCAAGTAAACCTAGGTCACCTCATGCACTACTTTTATATGGATGCCGTCGCCCAACTTCACGGTCTGAAATACTTGCCGCTCTACCCCCAAAGAGTGCCGTGGATCGCTATATTTCTCGCTATTTTAACTGCCTGGACCTTGTGGCCTCTTGTAAGCGCAACGAAATAACGAGCATTCTGATGAAAGTACTAACTAAACCGACAATATAGCAGTGGTACATGGTCCCAGCTTTCTAAATCAAGTAGGTTCTGTTTTATTACATGTGTATTTATCCCTATAAGCTAACCCGCGGTTATAGTACGAATCTTTTTGGAATAACCCATCTGATGCTCCGATTGTCTGGGTTGGACTATTATTTGGCATGATTTGCCTTGCGTTGCTTGCCTCAGACCTGCCATACGCGGCATACAGTAACAATGAAATAGAGCAGCAAACTCTTCAGGCTGACCTATACCGTGAAAAAATAGTCCAATGTCTCATAATGGGGGAATATACAAACTCCGGACCGTATGTTCTGGAGGCAATGATCCAGTATGTGTATGTGGAGTATATCGTTCGAGCGGACGCTGGCAAGGATAACTGGTTCTTACTTGCCATCCAAGTGAATCTGGCAATGCGTATGGGCTACCATCGTGATCCCAGTCATTTTCCTGGCATCTCTCCGCTACAGGGTGAAATGCGACGCAGGGTGTGGGCAACGGTCCTCATGAGTGATATTCTTGTTTCCAGCCAAATGGGCATGGCGCGAATGATTGCAGATTGGAAGTGCGATACTGCTGAGCCGCGAAATTTGAATGATAATGACATGGATGAAAATACCACCGAACTACCCCCGCCTCGACCAGAAACCGAACATACAACAGCTTTAGGTATCATTGCCCGGCGAAGGATGTTAATGGCGTTAGGCGCAATCTCGGATGTTACCGACGCAGTGAAACCCTCTAGCTATGCAGAGGTCATGCGAGTTGATGGAATTTTACATGATGCTGCTGCCAGTATCCCTCCGCCGCTGAAAATGAAGCCTATGGCATCAAGCGTGACTGACTCTCCACAGGTGATTATGGCTCGTCTGTTCATTGGCCATATGTTCTATAAAGGACAAATAATGCTTCACCGCAGATTTCTATACATGGAGTCACCAGCAGGAGAGGAGGATAAGTATGCTTATTCACGAAATGCCTGTATCGATGCTTCACTTGGAACATTAAATATACAGCATGTCCTCGACGAAGAAACTTGCCAGGGGGGTCAGCTATATTCTATGCGATGGCGTGTGTCCTCCATGATGAATCATCAGTTTTTAATAGGGACTATGATACTATGCTCATTACTACATCGTGGAAAACATCTGGAGAGAAAGCAGGAAATCACTGCTGCACTCCGTACGACCCGTGCTATTTGGATGAGACGCAGTTCTCATTCCCAGGAGGCCAAAAAGGCCGCTGAGACTGTGAGCATTGTTTTGGCAAGAGTTGGGGAAGGACGAGTCCAAGGCGAGGAAAATAGCGGATTGTCTCAGGGTATGGGGCCTTCAACCGACCCAGCCGCTTCTACTATAAATAGTAGCGAAGCGGGCATGAACCTTGACGAAGGAGAGGTGTTAGCAGATAGTATGGGTATGGGCTTTTATGAACGTAAGTTGTGGAAGTTTAAGTTTATGTAGTTTTTCCCTGTGGCTAGCTAACAAAACATCTGACTAGCGGAAAAATTCGTGATGCCAGGCCTTCTCGGAAGTTTCACACCTCCTGACCAGCAAATCTTTTCCTTTGATGTAAATTCATTAGAGAGGGGTGCGACTCTGGACGATTGGATGTTAATGAACTGGCCTGGAATGACAAGCTAGTAGTAGCCCTCAGGGTTCGATGATCTACCTGATTTCTATGGGTCGACGTCTTGTCTAGATTAGCCTAGAACGGAGGAGGGTCAGTATGGAATCGGACCAGACAGCAAGGTGAGCCAAGAGATAAAGATAACTGCTGGGCATGTAGGACAAACCCAACTGCATCGCAATCATTATCGCCCATCTCGATCTTTCGTAATCGGAACACTCCCTTAGCATTTCTTTGCACAGGTGCCTGCTATAGTACTGCGCATCGCTGCATTAATTAAAAGCCATGCATGCATGCATCAAACGAGGGGGTGTTCGGTTAGTAAATGATGGTTCATGCCTCAGCCGCTACCTAGGAAGTGGGAAATCTCCTAGATCCTTCTCCGCAAGTAACCAGTTTTTATTCGGCAGACCCGTAAGGGATCGAAGTCCTCAGAATGGAGCACTTTTGGTATCTCGTTTACTGGTTGGTTATTGCTGCCCGAACTCCTGCAACGGTGCTGCAGCATTCTTAGCTATTCTCCACTAGAAACGTGGAGCTCCTAGTTATGGCACAATTCCGAGCTGCACATGTTCACAAGATTGTCCGTGCCAACTCCCACAAGTCTGGCCCCTTGGCAAGATGTCCATGTCTAGGCAGTGAGTTATTCCGAGTTCCTAGAGAGTATCTGGCTAACCGTTTTGATCGCATTACCCCCTGCGTAGCCGACCAAGACTTGCGTGGCTGACCTCAAGGCTGATATACCGAGCCTACAAGTTACTATCTTGATCACCGAATGAGGCATGGTTCCTTCTCCGACTTCCGTTTCGGTCATGCAGTTTCCGGTATCCCTCGACTTGCTTTATGCCCAGTTATTCCACATCTCTCTCTTCTCCGAATGTCAACTGTGTAATCACTCCGGTCAATCTACCCTCAGGTTGTGTCTATTCGGTACCACACGCTTCTTCGCCTCTCCTAGGCCCGATATGCCATTTCCGAAGCATGGCAACAAGATTCCAACTTCCGGGTGTCCTCAGAGGCAAACGACATTCTGCAATGAATTATTTATATACCATGAAAATATCCACAAGACCGCTTGAATGGTAGTAGAATATCATTCTCTGGCCCAAAATCGTCCAAGGCAATCATTTCATCTTTCCGTGCCTTATCAAATTGATTTTGCAGGATTCATCTCCTTGCACTGTTCTGGCTTGCATTTTATCTACCTAGATCTGAATTCATCATTCAACTATTTTGGCTTGTTCTGGCATCGAGGAGCCGTTCATTAAAGTGTACCTATCTAGAAACCAGACCCATACCAACCAACCGGCATTCAGGTGATCCAGGTTTTATCAGATTCGGCTGTCTCAAGTTTGTGGACGAATAAAACAATGATTGAACCCATTGCTATCATCGGATCCGGATTTCGTTTTCCTGGAGGAGCCGACACACCCTCGAAACTCTGGTCTGTTATCCACAACCCTCGTGACCTGAGTAGCAAACCGCCGACTTCTCGCTTTGATATAGACTCATTCTACCATCCTGTTGGCACACATCATGGTACCACCAACGCTACCAAATCTTACTGGCTGGAGGACACAGATAAGAGCAATGTTACCAAATTTGATGCTGGGTTTTTCAATATTCAGCCTAGTGAGGTGGATGCCATGGACCCCCAGCAACGTGTACTAATGGAAGTTGTCTACGATGGTCTCTGTGCTGCTGGGCAGCCTATGGAGAAATTGCGAGGTTCTGATACTGCCGTTTATGTTGGCCTAATGTCCGATGACTGGAGCACTATGTTAACGCGAGACTGGGAGACATTACCCCGATATACTGCTACAGGGCTCGAAAGAGGCATTGTAGCAAACCGTGTGTCATATTTCTTTGACTGGCATGGACCAAGCATGACTATTGATACTGCATGCTCTAGCAGCTTGGTTGCCCTTGATCTCGGTGTCCAAGCTCTACGAAGCGGCAAGTCAAAGGTAGCAGTTGCTGCTGGCACGAATCTGATATTGAGTCCAGGTATGTCCAGACATCTTTGGCTTAGGTAATATACAGGTTCTCGATAACTATGCTGACTTCTTTATTGTTTAGCCATGTACATCTCCGAGAGTAACCTTGGGATGCTTTCACCTACCGGACGCTGTGCCATGTGGGACGCTTCCGCGGATGGGTATGCGCGAGGCGAGGGTGTTGCGGCTGTTGTGCTGAAAACACTTTCCCAGGCTATAGCAGATAATGACCCAATTGAATGCATAATTCGTGAAACGGCAGTCAATCAGGATGGCAAAACTACTGGTCTGACGATGCCCAGCAACGTTGCGCAGACAAATCTTATCCGCGAGTGTTATGCTCGGGCAGGGCTAGATCCAGTTAACAATCTGGAGGATAGGCCGCAATTCTTCCACGCCCATGGCACGGGTACTCAGGCAGGGGATCCCCAAGAAGCCGAAGCTATTTCGAATGCGCTATTCCCTGCTGGATCCTACGCCGATAAGATGGCAGACAAGCTGCTTGTCGGCTCTATCAAAACTGTCATTGGCCATACTGAAGGCACCGCTGGCCTGGCTAGTGTCATCAGCACCTCTTTGGCGTTGAAATACGGCGTGGTTCCTCCCAACCTGCACTTTGCAAACCTCAGTGCCAAAGTGGCTCCATTCTTTAAGCACTTGGATATTCCTACTGTCCCAACTCCATGGCCTGCAAAGGAAGGTCAGCTGAGGAGGGCGAGTGTGAATAGGTAGATAAACCCTAAACGATCCTTTTTTTCCTCCCCATTACTGTGCTAATACTACAATTTGACAGCTTCGGCTTTGGTGGAACCAATGCCCACTGCATTTTGGAGCAGTATATTCCGGAAAAGAAGGCTGTATCTCCTATTTTTACTCCTCTGACCTTTTCCGCTTCCTCAGAGATCGCACTTCGAGAGATGTTGTCACAACACCTCGATTATCTCGTCTCAAACCCAGAAACTGAATTTTCTGATCTCGCCTATACCTTACAGCATAGGAGATCCACCCTATCGTACCGAAAAGCAATTGCGGCGATGACAATACAAGATGCTATCAAGTCCCTAGATGAGATTGTGAATTCTACCTCAAGTGCTACAGGTAATGCAGAGTTTGGAACGAGATTTGGGACTATCTCTGACCCAAAGATAATTGGCATTTTCACCGGACAAGGTGCTCAATGGCCACGAATGGGAGCCCAGCTCCTTGAAACCTCTCTTTTTGCTGCCTCTCGTATATCTGAACTGGATTCCGCTCTTCAAAGTTTGCCATCCCCTGGAGATCGGCCTGCCTGGACACTCAAGGACCAACTCCTTGCAGGAAAGGACACATCGCGTATAGCGGAAGCCGCTCTCTCCCAGCCCCTGTGCACGGCCGTGCAGATAATCCTCGTCGATATTCTCCGAGAAGCAGGTATCTCTTTTCGTGCTGTGGTTGGCCACTCGTCTGGTGAGATTGGTGCCGCTTATGCAGCAGGCTTTATATCTGCACAGGATGCCATACGTGTTGCTTACTTCCGCGGTGTTCACGCACGGCTAGCAACTAGCCCAAATGGACATGCCCCTCGTGGAGCCATGATGGCTGTTGGTGCATCAGCTGACGATGCTCGCGACTTTTGCGCTACTACAGGGTTCTCTGGTAGACTTCAGGTTGCTGCGGTAAATTCAGCCTCGAGTGTGACTCTGAGTGGAGACGAGGACGCTGTCACTGAAGCCGAGGAAATTTTCAAATCTCAGGGGATCTTTGCAAGGAAACTAAAAGCTGATACCGCATATCATAGTGCCCATATGGCATCATGTGCTGGGCCATATTTCTCTTCTTTAGAGGGATGTGCCATCCAGTCAGTCGCACCACCACAGGAGTCAGCAACTACTTGGTTTTCAAGTGTTTACGCAGGCGAACCGATGACTAGTGACAGACTTACTAACCAATACTGGGTTGACAATATGTGTAATGCTGTGCTATTTGCTGATGCACTTTCGAAAGCTCTGAAACACGTTGACCAGTTTGACCTTGCTATCGAGGTTGGCCCACACCCTGCTCTGAAAGGCCCTGCAACATCTACTATTGGTAGTATTCCCTATACAGGGTTGCTCTCCCGCGGACTTGATGATGTTACGCAACTCAGCGATGCCCTAGGCTTTATCTGGACTCGACTTGGCTCTGGAAGCGTGCGATTCTCTGACGTCGAAACACTACTATCTGGTGTCCAAAGTAGGAAAAGTTTGAAAGACTTACCTTCATATCCATTCGAGCACCAGCGCAACTATTGGACGAATAGTCGTCTGGCCAACCATTTTAAAAACAGACGAGCTATACATCTTCCTAACCCAGTTTTGGGCAGCCCTTGCTCTGAGGCTACCACTCCTGGGGAATTCCAATGGCGCAACTTCCTGCGACCAAATGACATGCCCTGGCTCAAGGGTCATAGGCTCCAAGGTCAAACCGTTTTTCCCGCCACTGGATATGTGAGCATGGCGGTAGAAGCTATTAAGGGCATTGTGTTTGATAATGAAGCTGGGAACTCCATCAGCATGATTAGACTAACTGATGTCGACATTCCTCGAGCAATTGCGTTTAACGACGATGATTCTAACATCGAGATCATTTTCAGCTTGTCTTCAATCGACATCTCACCCACTGCTATTACAGCGGAGTGGGGTTGCTACTCAGTGGCTGATGGCAGTAATATCCTGCTAAATGCCAAAGGCAAGGTTTCTGTCCAACTATCATCTGCTAAACCTGATACCCTACCTCTAGTTAAGGCGGAGCCCTTCAACCTGGTTGCTGTTCAGGATGATCGTTTCTATTCAAACCTCTCCACAGTTGGGTATGGTTACTCTCATCCGTTCAGAGGAGTGTCCGATATACAGCGAAAGTCTGGCTATAGTATCGGTACACTTTTTGACCAGTCCGGATCTGAGTGGGATGATAATTTGATCCTTCATCCTGGTATGCTTGATTCCGCGCTCCAAACCGTTTTTGCAGCGTGGTCATATCCTGGAGATACCCAGCTATGGTCATTGCATGTTCCTGTTTCAATCTCTGCTGTGACTATAAACCCGTACTTCACGATACTTGGTGCTGGTGGCAAGCAGGGTACCATGAAATTCGAGACCCTTATTCGAAGCAAGCAAAGATCTCAGATTATTGGAGATATCTATCTAAATACGGATAATAAATCTCACGCTATTGTGCAGTTTGAAGGTGCAACTCTGGTTCCATTCTCCCCGGCTACTCCTAAGAATGACCTTCCAATGTTTTCCCATTTCGAATACCGAGTTGCATCACCCGATGGACTGTTGGCCGCTGAGGGTGAAACCGTGACTGACTTTGAAGTCCAGATGTACAAGGATATTGACCGTGTCTCCTACTGGTTTGCACGTCATGCCTCTATATCAATCCCGGCTGAGGAGCGTGCCGGCCTGCTCCCTCATTTTCAAAAATACCTACAGTGGTGCGACCGTATGGTTGGCATGGTCAGTCGAGGCGAAACTCCGAAGGTTGGACCAGAATGCAACAATGATTCTCGTGAAGATATTGGCAAGATTCTGGCCCGTTACGAGGGCCGAAAGGATATTCGCTTCGTTGAAGTGGTAGGGGACAATTTGATTCCCGTCATTCGCGCTGGAAATTCCATGCTTGAACACATGAACCAGGACGGCCTTCTCCGAGCCTTTTACGAGGAGAATGCCATATGTGCCGGCCCAACAAGTCGTTGGCTCGCTCGGGTTGTATCACAAATTTCACATCGGTACCCTGGTCTCAATATCTTTGAAATCGGAGCTGGAACAGGCGCAACTATATCATCGGTACTCCGCAATCTTAAGGGTTCGTACTCGTCTTATACTTTTACGGATATTTCCAGTGGATTTTTTATGGCAGCAGAGGAAAGGTTCGCCAAAGAAAGTGGTCGTATGACCTTTAAGGTGTTTGATATGGAGAAAGGCCCAGCGGAACAAGGCTTCATCGAAGGCTCATACGATCTGATTGTGGCTGTTAATGTGCTTCATGTATCTGCTGACATGGAGGCGTCAATGTCTAATATCCGTCGTCTCCTCAAACCCGGCGGTTACATAGTGGTGGGTGAGCTCACCTCTACTGACCTCTTATTCAGTGGTATGACTGTGGGAACTCTCCCAGGATGGTGGATTGGTGCTGAGACAGGCCGCCCATGGGGACCATTGCTTACCCTTGACCAGTGGGATTCAGTGTTGAAGAAAACTGGGTTCTCTGGAATTGATACTGTCACTCCTAACATTGATTCTTCTCTTCCAATCAGTGTATTTGTTGGCCAGGCTATTAACGATCAAGTCACGCTTCTACGAAACCCCCTTAGTGTCCAAGAGCACCCTGTGGGCGTACGAACTGATGCTCTTGCCATTATTGGGGGGACAACGGACCGCGTTAAAGAACTGGGGCATAATGTATCTGGCATTCTGTCCCACCGTTTTCCTGTCAAGGAGTTCTTCGATACTGTGGAAGACTTTGCTTGCTCTACCATGGCTCGTTCAGTATCTATTTCTGGTGCTGTGACAATTCTTTCCCTCACGGATCTTGACCAGCCGTATCTTGACGGCTTAACCGCCGATAAGTTCAATGCACTCAAGACATGTACAACAGCTGGAACTGTTGTCTGGGTAACCTGTGGATCCCGTGAAGATACCCCATATAGCTACATGATGATGGGTTTTGCCCGTACAATCAAGAACGAGAACCCTGACTTGAATTTACAGCTATTTGACCTGGATTCCAAAGCTGCAAAAGATGGCATTGAACCACAAACTGCAGCTATCCTGGCTGAAACACTCTTAAGGCAACGGGTACTTCAAAGCTGGGGTATCGATGAAGACGCACTTCTGTGGACGGATGAGCCTGAGGTGTTTATGGATAACGGGAAGCAGTTAATTACAAGACTACTGCCGGATCCCGAGAAAAATATGCGTTATAACTCACAGCGAAGAGAGGTATTTACTGAAGCTAACCCCATGATAGATACCCTGGAGCTTGTTGGAGCTGGCTCTGGTAAAGGGCGGGTTTTGGAGCTCCACAAAGTCTCACCACTGAGACTACCAAACATTCCGGAAACCAAATACCGCACCTTGAGAATTACTCATTCTCTTCTTCAAACTGTTGCTGTGGGAGCAGCTGGATTCTTCAGGCTATGCATGGGTGTTGATGTCAATTCGAATGAAACCATTCTGGCGCTTTCAAGTTCACCAGAATCCCCTGTCAACGTCCCAGAATATTGTTGTATAGCTGTCCCCAGAACTTTTGATAACAATACCCTAGTCTCGATAGCCTCCAGTATTGTCGCTGAGCGGGTCCTTTCGTTTACTCCTGAAGGGGGTATCTTACTTGTGAACGAGGCAGACCCTTCTCTGGTGTCCGCTATACAAAGGAAGGCCAGCGCTAAGGACGTGAAGCCCGTGTTCATTACCGCTAAACTACGACAGAATTCAAACGGCGATTCACTCTTCCTGCATCCAAACTTCCCCCGCCATATCATCAAATCCATTGTCCCCGAAACTACAGCTGTTTTCTTACATTTCTTGCGAGGAGATACATCTGATGCTGTCAGAGATTGCATTATCCCCTGTTTACCGGCTAGCTGCCTTCAAATAAACGAAGAAGCGGTTCTAGGTCATGAACTCACAGAGGTATCCAGTGCGAAGTCGTTGATAGATCTATCGCAGATTCTACAAAGTGCGCTAAACGACACCGATAAAGCTGCATCAGAGGATGCCAATTATATATCTCTTGACTCTCTACCCTCGCATGGAATTATAGGAGAACCAATGACCGTTGTGCAATGGACTACCAGTACTCCACTGACGGCCAAAGTCCAACCTATCGACTCTGGAATGTTATTCAAAGCCAACCGCACATACCTCTTCGTTGGCATGGCGGGTGAGCTTGGTCAGTCTCTTGCTGGCTGGATGATTGCCCACGGGGCACGGAATATTGTCCTCACTAGCCGTACACCGAAGGTGAATCCATCATTCATAGAAGATATGAAGAAGAGGTACGGAGCTGTTGTCAAAGCCATGCCTCTCAACGTTACGTCCCGAGAATCTCTTCACTACGTACACACAGCTATTACGGCTACTCTTCCTCCCATTGCAGGTGTCGTGAACGGTGCCATGATACTGGAGGACGAACTATTTTCCAGGATGACTTATGAACAGTATACCCGCGTTATTGAGCCCAAGGTCCTGGGTACTCAGCTATCAGATGAACGATTCTATGACGACAAATCTCTCGACTTCTTCATCGTGGCTTCTAGCATTGCATCCGTCATCGGTTGGAGTGGCCAGAGCAATTATTCAGCAGCTAATGAATACATGACTTCTCTTGTATACAAGAGGCGCAACCGTGGAGTTGCAGCATCTGCCATGAGCATCCCGGCTGTGCTCGGAGTGGGATATGCCGCGAATTCGATTAACTTTGACTTTGACTACTTCCAGTCAGTTGGTTATATCAATATTAGTGAAGAGGATCTCCACATTTTATTCGCAGAGGCCGTGGTATCAGGTCGGCCAAGCCAAGCGCCTCAGGTGAAAGCTCAAGTTGCCATGGGAGTGAACTACTTGCCGAATGATTTCTTCGTCCAGGAAGCCCATAGACGAGATGTCAAGTTTAACCATTTCATTCAACGCGAAGAGACTGGCTCGGAGATTCAGGCTGTCAAGTCTGGGGTACGTGTCAGGGTCCAACTACAAGCCGCCAAAAATGCGGAAGATTCCTACATTATTACTCGGGATGCATTCTTGAGCCACTTGAAACGTATGCTGCGTATGACGGAAGAACAGAAATTGGAGGACTCTATAGCTCTTGTTGATCAAGGCGTTGACTCACTTGTTGCTGTTGATATCCGCTCTTGGTTCCTTAAGGAACTGGAGGTTGATATCCCCACGCTCAAGATACTAGGAGGAGGTTCAATTGCCGATCTAGTGAAGACTGCGTTAGAGAATATGGAGCCCATCAAAGAGGATGCTCCTGAGAGCTCGGAGCCATCTCCCAAACAAAAGCCCCAGCCAGGAAAGCCTTCTGGGTCTATACCGAAGAAAGAGACAGCCAGCTCCTCGCCATTATCAATGGGAAGCCCTGTATTTACCCCCGCGCTCGGAGATACACCCTCGCCCTCCGATGATGACTCCATCTCCACGCCTCTGCCATCTCGAGAGGATTTCGTGAAGAAAGGAGATTTGAAGAGTCAGGGAAAGCCTGTACCTACTGTCATTGCTTAGAGAAAGGCGGAGCTATTGGTTCTGGGCTCTCTAAAGGGCTTCACTGAGCTCTCCCATACACCTAATTTTACATTTTGTATTCATACCATTCCTTATCTGTCGTATACAGTTGATTCATCCCATTTTTTGATGTTTCCATTCAGACAATGTATATAAGCTTATAGTTTTCTCACAATAAAGGCAATGAACTGCGTTCGATAGAACCTGTCTACCTATTATAATATTATTTGTTAGCGAAAAAGGCAAGTAAATATTAAAATTTATTGCTGGTCAACATTATCTCAAAACAGCCGCCGCATTGAGTAAAATAAAAAAAACACTCTCAATAGCTTTTCACACAGTAGTCATTAAACAGTCATCATAAAAGGATAATTAATAATATAACCCCTACAACCCATTCCGGGGCAGCTTCGGGCCTGTATACGTTTTATGGCCACGTACAATGTAGTACACTATCCCAAATGCAACGACCACGCCATAAACAGGGCCAGAGTAATTCATGTTCTCGGCATTGACGGGGACAGAGGGAGGGAAAAATGCAAATATGACTGTCACAGTGGTATATATGACGGCAACAATGTTGATCGGTAGGCCGTACCGACCAAGATTCCATGGGCCGAACTCGATCTTCCCATGAGTAAGACGTTTATGAATCATAACACAGATGACGATAACGTAGGAGGACATGTAACCGGATACTACTAGAGAGACGACAGCAGAGAAAGCGACATTTGAGCCAATGCTGATCAATCCAAGGAGGGCATTAAGAACTCCAGTGAGGGCGATTGCGAAAAGAGGAATTGATCGTTTGCGGTCAATCTGTTATATGTCTGTTAGAAGGCTTCCTGAACATACTAAGATATATAAAAAAAATATCGAGTCGTCTAACAGTACCTTCCGCAAGAGATGTGAGAATGGTAGACCGCCATCACGGGCAAAGGCCCAAGCCTGTCTTGAAGCAGAGGCCATGAAATTGAAGTTTGCAACAATGTAGGTTGTTATCAATAAGGAGGTTAGGACGGTGGCAGCTGTGTTTGACTGGGTTGAATTTCGGAATAACTCAATGAAAGGGACCTTGGTTTCTGTGTTGATGACCCTGCTTATGTCTCCGATGCAGAAAAGGATGACAAGGTACATTGCTAGTCCCATGGCACCGTTGATAAACATTGTAAAGAACATGGCCCTGGGGACGTTGATGCGCGCATTTTGTACTTCTTCAGCTATAGTATTGTTAGCCTTGCAATACTTGAGTGGAGGTAATGTATGGATGGTTACCCATATGACATGCGCCGTCGTATCCAATGAACAAGACAGCACTGGCTGACTGGCCGATCAGCCAGGATAGGCCACTGCTGCTGTAGCCGGAAGTGTTTATGAACTCGGTGAAGACAAACTTAGCTGAACTAATAGGAGCAAGATGGACCAGGGGTATCATGATTGCGAAGAATCCAACGACGTGAATAATCAAGATGACTCCTTCAACTCCAGGAAGCCACTTGACGAGAGAAACATTAACAGAGAGAGAGAGAATAAGGACAGCATATAACATAAGTGTAGCCTGCCATCTCTCGGGCGTATATTCAGGGTAGTTGAGCTTGACGACCCCCTGAATGATGGTACCCCCAAGATATGTACCAGTGGTAGAAGCAGACTGCCATCCGAGGACAGAGAGCCAGCCTAGATTTATTCAGCTATGCTCCTGGTGCAGGGTAGGTCAGACAGGCATGCTTACCGGTCAAGAAACTAAGGAATTTGACCTTTCCTGGAGGAGCGAGAAGAGACGCCCAATAGTACTGTCCTCCAGAAATAGGGTACCTTTCAACAATCAGCAATGCGATCCCTCTACAGCAATACGGGGTGGAAATATAGGAGCTTACATTAAAGCCATCTCAGCAAGAGAGGCGCATGTCGCTAGTGACCCGAAGAAGGCCAGAATGAAGCCATAGACCATAGTAACCGGTCCTCCATTGATATACGCGGTAAGGAAGAATCTGTAGGTAAATTAGTACTTCTTTTAGCCGTTCGCTTTGCTGCTGAACACTAAGGAAAACATACGGAAGGCCTGATTCCCATGTCCCCATGATACAGGTTGTGAATCCTAATATTGTCACCAAACCGAATCGTCTCTATCGTGCAAGACTGTCAGTCGCCTGTCAAGCCAGGCCCAGGCCTAGCTTTCCCCAGGCTATCCAACAATTGCAACGGTTTGAAGCTTACAGACCTTTGTCTCTTGGGCCACACCCAGCCTGGCCATGTCAGCGGCATCTTGATCTGGCCGTGCGGCTGCTTCGCCATCATAGTGGTGGTTAACAGGACGGTTCTCCACCTGAGAAACGATCTTCTCCTCTGACTGTCCCAGCGCCATGGTGATAGATTCCTCTTCAGGAGTAGAGAAACTGACTGACTACCCGCTGGTTAAAACAAATCCTTTTGGTGAGCAGCTCTCGAGAAGAGAAAAAAGGAGGACGTCAACGAGGGACCAGAGTAAGAGAGAAGAACGGAGGGAAATGCAGATGCAATGTGGATTTCGGGAACTGCATGTAGGACTCCCCGGCCAGCTTCTTTTTTTCACCCTTCCCTTGAAAGGAGACCGGGGTAGGATATTATCGTCGTGGTCTTATGTCGGTACAGGCGACCCTGTTGGCTGCATATTTGGTGCCCTGTTGGGATCTCAATATGCGAACATGCGCTGTAAAGGGGCAGACGCAGCACCCTTTTTGTCGACAAACAGCCAACCGCTACAACTTAACTAGCTATGCCTCTCTGACAGAGCAGTTAGAGTTATCCTGTGCATATTTAAACATTGAAAGCTCAGTCAGTGAACGGCTCGTCGACTCTTCGCCCCAGGAATATGTTTCACCCCCAGCCAAGCTCGCTCGCGGGCGCTTCTCGTCCCGAAAAGCCCAGCGTACAAGCCTCCCCCCCCCTCCAAATACCCCCAATATGCGACTAAGAGGCAAGCCACAGGCGAGAACGCCAGGAGAACGGGCTGCACAGTGTCTGGAGATTCGACACTGCTTGGCAGGTTCAGGGATCCTTTCCTTTGCATCCCGCTCCCTTGCGGATTGGCGTACGAGGGGCGGCTCACGGCCTCTCTGCTTGTCCCTTAGGCGATGGTATCTGACGCTTCCTCCGTATTCACCATTGATTTGTGCTTCCCGCTGAAGGTTGGCCCGCCACTGGACTAATTACGGGTTGCATGAGGGCCGAGACTCAGATGGCTGTGCCCTCTTCCATGTCTGTTGAAAGATGGACACAGAGGAGCATTTTGGCCACCCTGCATTCCTCAGCTGGCCACCATCCACATAGTTACTTACACAGCTACTTATCCGTACTCCGTACGGAGTACATGCAATAATAATACACTCGATTGGCAGCTGGCGTCCTGTTGAGTTTTCCCAGGAACCTGGAGAGAGGCAGCCTTGGGCTGATGAGGGCCTGTCTCTGGAGTAAAGTAACGACCTGGCCATGCAGAGAGCGAGAGAGGTCGAGCAGGCAGGCAGTGGAGAAAGAAAATAGAACTTTCCAAGGGTCTCTATATCAGTCCAGAGTCCAGCGTACGTCGCTAACTAGCTCAGTCGAGCTCTTGCTGGCGCCCAATAGCATCTACTTCTGCTGGGGATCGGAGCAGAAAAGGGGGATAGCCCGTCTCCATCTGGACTGGAGAAGAATCCTCCATGCAGTTTAGTTGCAGTTTAGTTGTAGGTCGAGCGGCCACGATGAAGCACTTTGTCAAGAGGCGCATCCCAAACCATAAAAGGGAGAAGAAGTTATGGGTCCCCACGCTATCAGCAGGGCGTCTTCTTCGCTGCTTGCGTATGGGAGATACCAATACACCATTAATTATGGGCCGGAGGTCCAAGTCCGCCAGTTAGCGCCCTTAATTGAGCTGGAATATTGGCATGGCGCTCGTAATTGATACGGGCCAGGGTTTCGAGATCGCCAGATGGTCAAACAGCAGGCCCCCATCCCACCGTTTTGCCCTCGGATCTCTTGGCCAGGAAGCCTGTTCTAATACGAAGCAGAGAGAGAAAAGGATAACTCTGTAGCGTGAGACTCACGCCAACGGTGACTTTTTTTTGGCCGCGCTCTCGGGAGAACCGGTGGTTATCGCTTCGCTTCTTTTGTTTCGCAGCTTAGCTCAAAGCGCAAGGATTGCCTAGCCTGGCCACTATTGCCTATTGCCGTCTGCGTGGTAAATTAGGCATGCCTCGTAACATGAAAAGGGCAAGGCAGGGGACGAGACTGGGGTGGCTTGCTCTGCCCAAGTCTCGAGCCTTGTCTGTCTGAGTGATGGCAGGATGCCCCCTGAGAATTTGACGGCTGGCCCTCCGCAAAGCTCAGCGAGAGGCTCGAAGGGCCGCTGCCGCTGCCGCTAGTTACGGCTGCGTGCGCTCTCCGTATAACTATCATGCAGCATATATAAGCTGATTCCAGGAGGGAGGGATGGATATGACACCTGGATTGGCATGTCGACTTGTAACGGGCCAGCCATCATCCTCTGCAGGATGAAGAAGATTCATTTCATTCCTTTTTCTCCCTCCCATCTCTTTTTCGTCTTCCTCTGGCTCTTCGTCCAACCGTTTTATCTAGCCAGAACCTTTTCCTCAAAGCCCGGCCATTCTCGCTCTCGCACGCCACAGTAGCCGGGCTTCGTTCGGGAATAGACGTTTTGGCTCTTGGGCCTCCAGATCGTCAGTTCTTCTGTTTTTGACTTCTGATGCTTCGTCTCTTTTCTTTTATCTTTAGAGCTGCTGTGTGCACTTTTGAAACCGTTTAACGCCGGCGTTTTCTGCCTGGAATCCAGCGTTGCTTTCGTGTAGATAGATAATATCCCGTCTTTGTCCTGTCCTGCGTTGGCAGCATTGGCCCATGGATTTTTACCCTTCATCCCTCTGGCATCAAGAGCCTCTCAGTCCTCCCGTCGAGACTGACCCCATACATCGATACCTCTTCGTTTTCTGTCGTCGTGAGCTATGCAGACTGATGGTGTGAGGCACACGGTAGTGACGCCCGATAACCATGGGCCCATCATCCAGATCGTGACCTGGTTTGCCATGGTGGTGATGATTCTGGCGACGGCCCTGAGACTGGCTGTCCGATATCTGACATCCCACATCCCCGGAATGGACGATGCCATTGTTGTAGGCTCCATGGTATATATCAACCAACCCCATGAGGGCCTTGTCCAGCTGGGCATAGCTATAGTATATGGATCATGCTGACTCGGCCACAGCTTGTCAATGTCGGCGGCGTCATAGCCATATCCCTGGCGGTCACTCACGGCCTGGGGCGGCGTGAGTCGAAGCTGACTGAAGCCCAAGTGTCAAAAGCCGGTCAGGTACGCAGGATGTGTCTAGCTGTTCGCCCCCCTTGTCGCTGGCTCGCAGCGTGTCTAACATGACAGAGATAGGATGTGTTTGCCTCGTCGATCATGTATATCCTGGCCATTTCGCTGGCAAAGCTGTCTACTCTTAGCTTCATCGAGCGGGTTGTTCCAGCAAACAAGTATAGAGGCGCGATCAAGGGCTCCCTGATCTTCTTGCTGGCCTGGACGGTGGTATCAATCATCGTGTATGGATTCCAGTGCGGCGCCTCTGCACCTTGGGACCCGCGTTCCACTGCAAAGTGTTTCAATATAGTATGATATGACCGGCCTCCGACTTTTGCTTTACAGCTGTGCAGCGTGCTAATGCATCGTAGGTCGCATTCTGGTCGGCTGCCACTGGTATAGACGTGTTCACCGACCTCTGTCTGATTGTGGTGCCGGGATGGATTTTATGGGACTTGCAGATGAACAAAATACAGAAGAGAATCGTCTTTGGCGTGTTTGCCAGCAGAGGAGTGTAAGTTCTCCATTTATTCCATGTCTTCTCACCATCTACAGCTTTTAATATGTGGACTATAAACCAGTGTTATAGCAGCCTCTATCCTGCGAGCAACATATCTTAAGCACATCGACGGCTCAGGGGACTCCATGTTCGACAGCGTCCCTTATCATGTTGCAACGCAGTGCCATGCAATGCTCAACACGATCATTACCTGTCTCCCAGGCTTTAAGCCATTTATGGACAGGGCGAATACTGGTCTACTTAGCATCTCCTTCAAAAGCCGTTTGGCCGGCGGAGTGTACGATAATACGTTTACCGAATATGCCATGACCAGTCTGAGGCGCGTTGTCCATCCGCGTGGAATAGGGGCTTCGGGTCAGCGGCAGCTCAAGAGCGTCAAGGGCTCGATACAGAACAAACTCGGGGGCACGCAGCGGTCGTTTCGCCCGGATGAATACAGCCAGCATGCGGACGCTTTCTCGGACAGCAGGATACTTACTGAAAGCCGGTCCCAGATTGAAGAGGAAGGGCCCGATAAACTCATCATCCGGTACACAACGGACTGGACCGTCCATGTGCAGGATGAACACCGCTCGAATTCTGATGCAGCGAGTCGATAGCCCTAGTGAGCTCACTAGCCTCCTAGTGATTTAATCCATACGATGCATGTGTTATGATATTTAATATTTCTTCTTCCCCTCCACTATACCCATTACTTCTTTTTTTTCGTTGAAACCTGTATATTTATGACTAGTCAAGATGGTATGGTGCCATAGGATACTGCCATTTCATTTTCGTTGAAACCTAACCATGCACATGCGGCAGTATACAATTTTATGACTGCAAAGGACCGGATTCTCTCCCTCCACTGTTTCCATTAAACCTATCATTATGTTCAGGGAAGCGGTATGCTGAAACACTCCACCGATGCCACAGTCCTGGCCTCGTTGACCGTTGGCTGTCCTAGCACATACATCGTCTGGAGGCCCTGGTACTTTCCTCCAACCTGGATAATCAATCTAGTGTTCTGAGTTGCGCCAGACCCGATACCGCTTTCCTCGATATAAAACGGCGATCCGTCGCTGGCATGGCCGTACGCGTAAATGTATGCCATCTGCGCTTTTGCCCCACCATCACCCTTGACGATAATCGGAGAGGCGACCCCGCCTTCGATAGTGGCATTGAAAGCAGGGCCTTCGATGGTTCCGCCGGTGATGGGCTCAACGATGCGGACGCCACCCTCGAGGAGTGGAATTGGGTCGAGTGGCTTTGCGAGCGTCACTGTTGCACTGAAGAGATAGGTAGGCATGGGGACAATGACGCCCGTGGGAACACTGGGAGTAGACATCTTGGAATGGCTGGCACGGCTAGTTTTCGTTGGCGTATTATGATGAGATTGTGAGGAAGTGATTTGACGGGTGGAAAGTGGCTCCCTCTGTGTCTATGTTGTCCTCTCACAATAACAGCAGTTACCGATTTAAATAGAGCCGATAAACCTTTGACTTGCACCTGAATGGCCTCTCTGCGGCTAGCCACATCTCTTTCGGCACAGAATATCAATTTCGCCGGCTTTCCTTTCTAGTCAATTCCTCCGAGTGCAGTAAGTTCCGGCTCCGACCGTCCTCTCTTTGGACGAAACATTTTTTCAAAAGAAAACCATCAGCAAGAGGAAGACGTCTCCCCCTTTCAGAAGACCTTCCAGGAGCTTCTTCTCGTGATCTGCCTCCTGTCGAGCGCTATCTCAACGACACTTTACAGTGCGTTGGCATCCTTGCGTCGGCGCAAACAAATATTAACTAATGAAAATGGGAGAGAGAAAAATAAAGTATTTTAAGCTTAAGTTGGCCCGCTTAAGGTTGGCCCCACTCGACCGTCCGCTTTGGGCGCTCCGACCATCCGGCATCTGCTTCCCAATGTTAAGCTAACTAGTTAGTTCGTTCGTTCGTTGAGTCAGTTCGAGGTTTCTTTGATCCGGGCCTGCGTGTCGCTCCCGTCGACGTATACCGGAAGCCATCTCGTATCTATCAATGCTTAGGCCGCATGGCGCATGGCCACAATGCAGGTCCGGCGGTCGGATGGTCGCTGCCTCCAGAAAAGAAGCTCCGAAGCTCTAAACTCCGATGTGGCCGGGCAGCCGCCGCGGGTTTGGCCGTTGTTTTTTTCTACTTCGCCTGCTTTCGCCCCAGAGAGAAGTCGGACTACTTTAACACGTCTGGTTCAGTCGAGCATCGGTGGCTGCATAGTGAACGAGCCAGAGCAAAGTTACCCGTGACAGTTGCAGGGTCAAGATGTCTTCGCAGATGCCAGGAAGAGTGACGAAACGTGCCATCCGCTCTGCTCTCAGGGCATACCCAGCGGTGTTATCACCCGTACCGCACGCCTCGACATCTTCTATAAGATCAACCTCACCCTCTTGTCCTCCGTTGTCACTGTCTCAGTCAGCTAGGACCCTTTCGACCTTGCAGTCAGCCAGCACACGCGCTCAGCAGCTCAAGAAAACCCATCCATCCCCCTCCATAAACCACTGTCTACACGCCGCCGCCATGTCTACCATGCCTGCTACCCACGGCCATAACGAGGCCTGCTGTAATATCCCGCCCGTCATTACGTCGGGGTATGTTCCCAAGGGCTCATATGAAGAGCTCGGAGGCCTGAAAACATGTACGTCCGTCTTACACCCTGCGATATTCCATAGACTATTGACCATGTAACTAGACGTCACCGGAGCTTCTGACGCGACCAAGGGTATTGTCGCCGTGTTTGATATTTTTGGATATGTCGACCAGACCGTTCAGGGAGCCGACATTCTCGGAGCCAGTAGCGGTAACAAATACAAAGTGTTTATGCCTGACTGGTTCAAGGGAAATCCATGTCCCACTGAGTGGTAAGCCGATAGCCCTTTTCTTCAATGAGACAGCAAATAACATTCAGATTTCTTAGGTACCCCCCAGACACTGAGCAGAAGCAGAAAGATCTTGGTGCCTGGTTTGGGAATAATGCTCCCCATGGAGTTGCTGACGCGCTGCCTGGCTACGTCGAGGCCCTCAAGGCTGCGAACCCATCTATCCAATCTTGGGCTCTTATCGGTGTAAGTCCGCTATTATATACCAGTTAAGCAAGCCCACTAATGACTTTTAGTACTGCTGGGGAGGCAAGGTCACTGAACTTGTGACTTCTCGTGACTCTAATCCATTTTCCATTGCTGCTGGTATCCATCCGGCAATGGTAGACACCGCCGGTGCTGACAAAATTCGAGTGCCGTATATGCTCCTTGCATCCCAGGAAGAGCCAGCTGATATCATCAAGGAGTTTGAGAGCAAACTGAATGTTCCACACCATGTTGAGACCTTTGGAGACCAGGTTCATGGCTGGATGGCGGCGCGTGCTGACCTTGCCGATCCCAGGTCGAAGGAGGAGTATATTCGTGGCTACAAGACCGTTCTTCGCTTCTTCAACCAACATTGGTGAATCACACAGCTGTCGACTATAATCCCCACTGAATATGTCCACAGTCATATTTTAGTTGTACATTGATAGGTATAGGTTTAGCCAAAATCATTGCCGATCAAGGCTTAGCTTCAAATTGTCAACTTCACATACTTCGTATCATATGATCTGGCATACAGATATCTCTTCTGAGCATTCTTCCCAAGAAATATATATATTCGAGCTAGTAGATATGACGTATGTATAACGTCCCAGAATTAAATGCTGTCTAAAGTTGATAAAAGCCGTCCAGTTATATTAAGTGGGAATATTCTATATACCAGAATCATCTTGTGGCCAGGGAGAGCTTGGAGACCACTTCTCCCATGAAGCACAAGTATCGTCAAAAACTTTTCGGGCTCCACTGTTGACTGATATAGAGTGTGGACTCTCAACAAATTCCAGTGCCAGCCCCTGGCTGCTGTGCCATGCAATATGACAATGTATAAGCCATGCACCAGGGTTATCAAGTCGGAACGCGATTGCAAGATACCCCCTGGCAGGAAGCAAAGCAGTGTCTCTTCGCGGTACGCCCTTTAGTTTGAAGGAGTCCATGTTTCCGTCCCATAGCTTGCCCGTTTCCTGAGCAAGAATCCAGAAGTCGTGTCCATGGAGATGGATAGGATGGGCAATACTATAAACCCGACACTGTTAGCCAACAACATTCTTGAGAGTTCATGTAGACCAAAAATGGCTAGATAGTATTTACTTTGCAAAGAGTGCTGCTGCAGTATTCTGAATTACTAGAACCGCCCACTCATCACCGGTGGGATTCTTTCTCTATTTCGAATATTAGAAAATGCTAGGTCATCACGGAATTACGGGTAGCACTTACATCAACAGATACCACGTTGTAAGGGGTGGGGATGTCTGATGCGTTCTTGAAGACATATTGCAGAGTCGGCTTATTCCAGTCCAAAGCCAAGCTACTGCCATTAATAGTCCACTGAAAGAGGGCGGCATGTGTGAGACGGACGTTTATTCCCTCGACAGTCGTGCCAGAGATGGTACCGACATCAAACTTCACGCGAGGTACTAGTTTTGTGGCTGGCTCGTCTGCGCAGAACTTTGGTGGCTGAACTGTGCTGGTGGTAGTTGGCTCTTTGGTGCTTTTGGAATTATATCGTACAATGCCCGTGATGGAGCCTGGGTTATCGTTTGCGACACCTTGACAGGCCCTCAACCAGCCGCCACGCATCCAGTAGTCCCCTGGGGTAGCATTTGCTTCGACCACGATATCGTATCTCTCACCGACATTGACCAGAACGTTGTCAGTCTCATATGGTATGATTGGGACAAAGTCAACGGCAATAACCTTGAACTTGTGGCCATCAATGTTGAACTGGAACAGGCTATCCATTGCCACATTGGCGAGACGAATGAGATACTTCTTGCCAGGCTCAAACACTGTTTCGAACTTCTTACCCCCCCCAATGCAGTTGGGGTCCATCGAACCAGTGCAGTTGAATGTGTTGGTGCCATTGATTAGAAGGCTGTTCAATGATTTGGTAATGCCATACTTCTCCTTCGCACTCCAGTCGGTGAAAGTAGATGTATGTGACCAATCTTGGAGGAACAGAACACCCTTGTCTTCGTCATAATTCGCGGTTGCAGGACCCTTGAATATAAGGGGACCGAACAGTCCTTCCGTGTATTGAAGAGAAAAGTGGCTGTGGTACCAACTCGATCCGTATTGGGTGACCTTGAACTTGTACGTGTAGCTTTCTCCCGGGCGGATTGGGCATTGAGTAACTCCTGGGACTCCGTCCTGTTCGACACTATTGAGTTGTCGAACACCATGCCAATGGATGGCAGTGCCATTGCTCTTCAAATTATTGGTAACATGGACAACGAGATCATCTCCCCAGTCGGCAACAATGGCAGGACCCGGCATGGTGCCATTGAAAGTCATGCATGGTCGTCGATATCCATCCTGGTTGCATATGCCTTCTTCAACCGACAGCCAAACTTCAACCGTTTTCCCTGTGTCTGGTATCGTAGTGTAATAGTTCGTGTCGATATCATATTTCCCCCAGCAGTGTCGAGAAGTAGGAGTGTTTTCGCATGTCGCCCGTTTAGTATCTAAACTGTGGCCTGGAATCTTTGGTAAGGCGTGACAGCAGGACGCCAGGGCCAGGAAGGAAAGAAGAGGCAGTTTCATATTGGAGACGGAGTTTGCTCTCCAACGAGCTGGACAGATAAACCAGTGGAAATGAACACGGGGTTCTACCGGCAGAGGAATAGCTCGAGAATGGCGCGCCTGCTCGGTGCAACACCCGATGTACTTATGCTCCTGGATCAATGGTCATGACGTCTCGTTCAGAGCGAGTCGAACGGTATTAACAAAGCTGAGATGCTCCGATATAGCTAGCCTAAAGGAGGCACGGAGCCAAGCTCAGGCTACAGTGGGTATCCAGCCGGTCATATAGAGCAAGGTATGGAATATAGAGAGTAACTCCAGGGTCATCGGCCGACGGAATGAGCCAAGCTATGCTCGAATAACCAGGGACACTGGTTGTCATTATGCAAGTTTGCAGGGATATCACTGGGGAGAGTTCGAGTTCGTGCAATCGGAGGGAGCGGAAGGAAGACGCTCGGAAAATCGAACCCTGGGATGTTTTCGGAGGAATAGCACAAATGGAGTATTCGGAGGATATGGCCCAAAACGAAGTCCATCTGCATTTGCAGAGGTCCCTGGAGTCCCTGTACGGGCTTTTGGTAGCTTGGTATATATGATCGTGGGATGGCCGCCACAGGCCAGGTCAACGACACCAGACGCTGCTTAGTTACTCCCTTCCATGGTGGCATGCTAGCAAATACCATGATCAATCTGCAGGGAATCATGGGCTTCTTTAGCTTCGGCCGGCTCTTCGCTCTGGTCTCTATATTGCCGTTTCTTGTGAATGCTGCCACAGAGTGCCGGCCGTCTCTTCCACTTCCATACCGGGTACTCCATCAGTTCCCAGACCCGACATATCTGCAAAGTCTCTACGTCCGATCAAATGGAGACATCCTCTTAACTACCGCCTGGCCAAATGGGACAATTTATTATGTCTCAGGGCCCACGACGAAGTCACCCAAAGTCACCCAGGTCTACCAGTTCGACCCCAAGGTCGTAAACGTTACAACCAGTATCATCGAGACACGGCCTGACGTCTACGCCTTTTTCGCAGGCCAGCAAGTCCACTTGGGCATCGGCATCAACGGCACTTTTGGTGTCTGGGAGCTCGATCTACGACCTACTCGCCGTCGATTGAACCCTGGCAAGGCGATTGTCAAGGAGCTCGTCCATATCCCCAACGGTGGCCTCCTGTCCGGATTGGATGTCGTCCCAGATGATCCCAGCACTCTGTTAGTTGCAGACTCGACAGTCGGGGTGGTATGGCATGTGGACACCGTTGCTCGCAAGTACAAGGTCGGAATTCAAGATCCAGCTATGCCTGGTCCTCCATGGGCAGCGACACAGTTCGGAATCGATGGACTGCAGTACCACAAGGGATACCTATACTGGACAAACAGCTTCGAGGCAAGAATTTACCGCATCCGCATGACACGGAAAGGATTTGCGGCACCTGGAGCAAAGGGCGAGCTGTTTAAGGAGGTCCGCTCATTCTTCCTTGACAACTTCACATTTGGACCAAGGAATGGCGACACGATGTGGGTTGCAACCAATGCAGATAACCGTTTGATCACAGTCTCACCCGATGGTAATGTCACTGTAGTTCTGGGTGAGCCAGACGAATTAACGGTGTCTGGGGTGGTCCAGCCGGCATTCGGGAAGCTCCCTGGTGACACACATACCATGTACGCTATAACATCTGGGGCGTTCAACTTCCCGATAAACGGAACAGTGACAGAAGGCGGAAAACTCATTGCCGTTGATACAAGAGGTTACTGTTAGAGGTCAGGCAAATGCAGAAATATATGCAGATAATCGCTGGGAGAATAGCAAGCCGAGAAGCTTTAGATGATATTCTCGAGTCAGAAATAGTAGAGTTCGCTTGATCCTGATACCACCAGAAATAGAAAATAATGTCATGTCCTCATCGTTTCTAAGTAAAGCGGTCATCCTCCTTATACCCCAACACACACGTAGTAGCCAGCCCAGAGATTCAAACAAGCAGGATCAATCTCAGAATTCCACCTATGAAAATCAGTATCAGAAATGCCATATGCTTCCTCGATCTTGATGCAGTTATCGTTTGGCCGAACATAATGAAATGCCCTACAGCCACGAATCGTTCCGGGCTGTTGACGC
The DNA here is from genome assembly GCF_000151505.1 of Trichophyton verrucosum HKI 0517. Classification (NCBI taxonomy): domain Eukaryota; kingdom Fungi; phylum Ascomycota; class Eurotiomycetes; order Onygenales; family Arthrodermataceae; genus Trichophyton; species Trichophyton verrucosum. The sequence continues at coordinate 68,172 of NW_003315420.1, forward strand.
TCAGGGCCAGGGCCGGTTGGGATGGGAGTGGGTGTTGTTATTACTGGCGAGGTAGTCGTTGGTATTGGCACCCTCGTCGGTGTGGGAAACGACCATCCGGAAACACCAACGCAGTAGTACCATCCCGCATATAGCCTTGTGCAATCCGTACCCACGTCCGGGTTCCACTGTATGAATTGTTCAAGCGTGAAGGAATGGAACTTTTCTTCTGCTATGATCTTGCAGTTGTCATTTGGATGCGCTTTATACCACTTGACGCAATTCTTAGAGACATTTGGCTGGCTCGGCGTCGGAGCGTCTTCCGCCCAATGACTGCCGGTGGGTATTGAACGAGGAACTGGTTTATTAGAGGTAACTTGCACTCCAACGCAGATGACTCGCCCAGGCCTCAGCCTAGAGCATCTAGTTCCAAGACTATGAAGAACGCATCAATCAGCAACCAGACCCTAATAAGACCTCCGACATGGATGGGGAAATGATAGAACTCACTGATTCCAGCGAGACAAATCCTGTGGTGGGATATTATAATGGAGGGCAATCTCTAAGCAAGTTTCTCCTTGGAGTACTTGGTGATAGAGTGTGCACTTGTGCGCAATGGTCGGGTCAAGCTCTGAAACGCCCAAGGAGCCTCTCGGGTAAGTTCTAGCTCCCCGCACAGTGGGTTCTCCATACGTGAGGGAGGCAGCAATAAAGGCATAGAGAAAGGTAAGCCAAAACATGATTAATCCTTGAGAAATGTAATTTGTCCTCTAATGATATTAAACTGGGACAATGGAAACCATGAGGAAACGTGAGCCCTTTTATCCTCCATTCGAGGTAAGCTATGATAGGCAAGAGATACACGGTATACTGGGGGTAGATTAAGCAAACTTTGACAAACCGAAAATTTTGTAACCTAGCTTGCTGGGCAATCTAGGGTGGATAAAATCAAAGGCAGTGTAAGTGTCCATTGCAATGTTTGCTGGACACGGGGGGCCACTGGACGCCAAAGGGTATGCACAGAGTTACAGCATGCTAGCCTGATTGAGACCATCGCAGACTCAAAGCCAAAAGCCAAAAGCGGCAGGCGAACGGGTATGTGCATCGGGCAGAATACATGTCGTGGTCCCCTGTGTTTGCCCGCGTGTGCATCTTGGCTAGGAAAACTAAGGCAGGAAGTTAGTAATTATTTTCAACAGATCAGCTAGATGGGGTCATTGACTGCGGACAGGCGACGTATTTCCGTGACCTGGCCCTGCAGCACTAACAGCTTCAACTCTGTGGGCATAGTCGACAATGGAGGGCCTTCTTCTGGTCTTCAGCTTGTATCTCCGCAGTCGCCTCGTCAGGATTTTTTTGATAGGACTGGATGAAGCCAAGTTGCAGTCCCAAAGAAATGCAAGATGAAGAAACGTCTTGATGTCGATAAGCAAAAGCGGCTATTTTCAGGGGCCGAGATTATCTCCGAGGGTGAAGCTAAATCCGGGTGAAAAAGGCTTCGGCTTTGCGGTCGGACTCGGCATAATGTTGAGCCGGAACAGATTGGGTATATCGCCGAACGGGATGCTATCGCAGGGGTGGCGGAGATATCAAATCGCAGGAATGAAATAGCCGGAAGAAAGGAGAAATAAAATATATAAGAGTCATGGAGAGCTTCAGGCTGATTGAGAGTATGTGCCATCTTGCTCTTCCCTTCTGCACGAGTGGCGTCTTTCTCCCTGAGTTCAAACAATCATAGCCATGGAAGAATCAACTGCTACTTCTGATGTAGGTAGCCTTGGAAAAGGGCTAGATATCGAGATGCCTAGGGAAAAGAAGGGGGAGTTCCCAAAGGATGCTATCCCCAGTTTCCCAGAGGGAGGATTCAGGGCATGGCTTACGGTTTCAGGAGCGGCTGCAGCCTTATTTGTTTCCTTTGGATGGGTCAACTGCATAGCATTGTTCCAGGCAAACTATGAAATGAACCAGCTCAAGGGGTATCCTAGGTCTACCATTTCGTGGATCACATCAATGGAATGTAGGTGGTAGTAACGTGCATTTGTTCTTCCCGGTTATGCCATTGCTAATCACCAACAACTAGTCTTTTTCATGATGTTCATGTCACCGGTGGCAGGGAGACTGTTCGATAGGTATGGCCCGCGGGTACCACTGCTCATTGGAACAGTATTGCATGTTCTGGGCCTCATGATGGCAAGCATCTCGACCAAGTACTATCAGTTTGTGCTTAGCCAATCTGTATGCTCAGGAATAGGGGCTTCTTTTATTTTCAACCCAGCGATGGCCGCAGTATGTGTTATTCCTTTTGCCAATGGTCGAAGCAACCTAAATGTTAACTGTCTTTTTCAGCCTCAAACATACTTCCGAGAGAGGAGGGGCCTCATTGCCGGCCTGACTGTTGCAGGCTCATCCTTAGGCGGGGTAATATTCCCGCTTATGGTTCAGCATCTCCTCCCAGCGGTAGGATTCGGCTGGACCATGCGAATATGCGCCTTTTTAATCCTTGGATTGCTCATATATGCTGATTTGACGATCACATCGAACTTCAACCATGGCCCGCATCCTTTCAAGTTATCGAACTATTTCCTTCCATTGAAGGAGTTGAACTTCAACATCATGTGGTTTTCCATGTTCTTTTTATTCTGTAGGTGGTATTAATTTTTTCTTTCATGCGAATGGCGGGCTGACTCATTTTATCCAGGGGGGATGTTTATTCCTTTCGACTACATAGTAGTGTCTGCCATTCATTATGGCATGCCGCAAAGGCTGGCCTATTCGCTTGTACCCGTTCTCAATGGCGCCAGGTAAGCATCAATGGAGTGTACATGTGCCGTTAGTGCTCTTGTTAACTTTGGAAAAGTTTTATCGGCCGTACAGTGCCCAACTATGTCGGCGATCGCATTGGGCGATTCAACGTCATGATCATAATGACGCTATTCTCGGCTATACTCGTGCTGGCGCTCTGGCTTCCAGGCAGGAGTACAGGTGCCATATTTGCATTTGCAGCTTTATTCGGAATCAGCTCTGGTGCCGGAATAGGACTCGGGTTACCATTGATAGCCGCCGTATCTCCAATGAAGGAGCTCGGGTACCGGATGGGAATGATCGTGTCCATTGCCTCTATCGCCACGCTCACCAGCCCTCCAATCGGCGGAGCAATTGTGGCGCGAGATAGCGGCAGTTTCACGTATCCATGCGTCTTCTCTGGGGTGAGCTTCTTCGTGTCGCTAGTTGGCTATACCGCGCTACGAGTCCGGTTAGGAGGCTCAAAACTCAGGGCTAAAATATAAACACGAGCCATAACTAGCTACTTGTGGCCTTATACGGACTCTCCCCACTCATTCACCGGTCGGAGGCGTCTCTTGCATGCCATGCCTACTCAGTTTGTATATTAGATTAGAAAACACATAAAGGGAGCTTCAACCATACCTGGTCCCGGGAGTTACGTACACGATTATCCAAGGGAGGCGAGCAGCGTGTCTCCCGGCAGGTTGTATCCGCATCTTCGTTGCTGTCGTGGCGTTGCTTCGGCTGCTGTCTGGATGATGATTTCAGCCAACATTGAAACCTACCCCAGGGCGCACAGTGTGAAGAGAACCATGTTCGATATTCCAGTCCAAGATAGCAGTCCCAGGGGTAAAAACCGCCCGATCTAAGTATCACGTGATGGGCTGAGGAAATCCCCAATTTTCCGCCAGCATTTGGATCAACAACATCACGAAGTCACAACATCGCGACGACCAGCAGAGAATCTTGCTTGTGGCGTTTGGACTGGACGGCTGGAGAAACCGTGCCTCGCTAACACCCATACCAGGCATCTGCCGCAGAAGATGCGCACTTGATATCGACCCGACCAGTTCAAGGTCGACCTCCAGCGCAGGACAGGCCAGCGGCTTTGCGGCCCATTTAGCCCATCCATTCTCTCGCCCGATATTTGGTAATCGGGTGGATTCGTCGCTTATTCACCAACTTCCAGCATTGAACAAGAGAGAGATATGAAGTCTCCAAGGCCGCTGGACAGTCTTATACAATCCAATTAATATAATAATTGGAACTGAACCACTATAATACCAGGTCTAGATACTGGAGATATACCGTCGTGGAAAACGCACCTTCACCAAGCCTGAAAAACAATATTCTTCAGTGCATCCATAATAAGCAAAATTAATATATTACTGATTATTAAATTCACATAGAATGCCGCTCTCGCGCAATTATATATACCAACGTCTATGCACACCCGCATTCAAATCAAGGATCAAGGATTTACCCCCTCGATCTTGGCGATCATGAATTTCATGCAATGTTCGAAGTAGGTCTTGAAGTAACTGCTGTGAACCAATGGATCAAGACCATGATCACAATATATATCGCCATGGTCACAGTACGAGACACGAAGATGATCGTAATGTTTGCAACTTTCATCGTTGCGACGAGGGAACCACTATTAGTTGTTGAAGAGGAGTCAGCATCTATTCCCACGATTGAACCATGCTCACCTAGCATAGCTTCGAGAGGGCCAAACTTACTCCTTTGCGCGTAGAAGTTCCCACGTCGTATGGCAGGCCAGGATTGTGAGTGGGATCTCCCATTCCAACAACAGCAATGACTAAAAGACGGTCAGCAGCAGTTTATTTCAAACATTCGACACAACAGTGTCGTCAAAAAAAAAAAAAA